>NC_058083.1:92022473-92136515 GCF_014858855.1 Bufo gargarizans
CTGTTTAACAGTACATAAAATTTGCCATGCGACCATTAACAATGAAGACCAACTATTCAGTGTGGTCTTCATTATTAAATGAAAGGCAGCTGAGATCGAATTGGCTGTGTGGTTCTACACCGCAGCATGGCTGAACCTGCCCACAGCACGGCCACTCCATGTGGCCATACCCTACGGTAGAGTGGCCTGGGTATACCAGATTTTTAGTGATTTGTGACAAACTAAGTTGGAATGAATCTAGTTTCTTGACAAACTTTAGCAAACTTTTGCCTAATCAAATTTTTCAAAACTTCCCTCATCTCTATACACTAACTTTAGGTTCCCTCTTAAAGCGACAATAAAAATATTATCTTTTTATGAAAATATATTGGACATAAAAAGTTTATTTAAACAATATTTTAAGCTACAGTAGTGCCTCCAATGGGGACAGACCATGCCACTGTTATGGGACTCTTGGGGCTCTGTTCCTATCCAATCAATTGCATGTAATACCCAGCACAGTGTTAAAATATTTTAGTGGTGGCTAGCGCCTGAGGAAGATGGTGGTGTGCGTCTGAGCTCCGTCTGACTTGCAGTGCTTTATCGCAGCCTACGCTAGCTACACCGGCCAGATCATGGTCAAAATCGGCAATCCGAGACAGGGGGACACCCTGCAACATCAGAAGCCATCCGTCACCTCAGGGGACATGGACAAATTCATTAAAAAAGCGGCGGTACTTCATGTCGCGAAAGAAACTAAAATATATTGGACATAAAAAGTTTATTTAAACAATAGTTTTTTTTTTTTTTTAAGCTACAGTAGTGCCTCCAATGGGGACAGACCATGCCACTGTTATGGGACTCTTGGGGCTCTGTTCCTATCCAATCAATTGCATGTAATACCCAGCACATGTTAAAATATTTTAGTGGTGGCTAGCGCCTGAGGAAGATGGTGGTGTGCGTCTGAGCTCCGTCTGACTTGCAGTGCTTTATCGCAGCCTACGCTAGCTACACCGGCCAGATCATGGTCAAAATCGGCAATCCGAGACAGGGGGACACCCTGCAACATCAGAAGCCATCCGTCACCTCAGGGGACATGGACAAATTCATTAAAAAAGCGGCGGTACTTCATGTCGCGAAAGAAACTAAAATGGCGCCCGCGGCTGCTCCTGAAGACGAGAGGATGAACTCAGAGGGAAAAGACAGCGACTCGGAAGAAACGAGTGGACGTCAAAACCTGCCCATCTCCAGGAAATACCTGAAATCGGTCCTCACTAAAGCCCTGGAACCTCTGGTTAGTGAAGTCTCTTCCATGAGACATGATTTAAAACATATCGGGGGAAGGGTAGAAGACCTGGAGACGGCGCATCACACGGTGTTAGACTTTCAGGCGGCGACTTCCAATAGCTTGCAGGAGGTTCAAACCCATCTAAATCACGTCTATGCGGCTTTAGAAGACCAAGAGAACCGGGGCAGAAGGAACAATTTAAGGTTCCGAGGTCTGCCTGAATCAATCGTCTCCTCAGAAATACCGGAGGCAATGATGGCTTTATGCGAGCAATTACTAGGCCCTGATTACCCCAGCCCGACCATTGAAAGGGCTCACAGAGCCCTAAGGCCAAAACCGAAACCAACCGAACCACCTAGGGACATAATTTGCAGGTTTCTGAATTTCCAAGACAAGGAAGCTATTCTAGAATGCGCCAGAAAGAAATCCGAAGTCTTATTCAGAGATTATCGCATCTATGTTTATCAAGACCTAGCACCAATCACTCTGAAAAAGCGCAAGACCCTTAAACCTCTGACAGAATGGCTTATCCAGAGGAAGATCACATATAGATGGACTTTCCCCTTTGGCATCTCGTTCCTGTACAACGGGAGCAGGATCACAATCAGGTCCCATGCTGACCTGGATCAAATGTTCCAGCATCTGGAGATCCCTAACATGGAAATTGAGAACTGGGACTTAATCCAAGATGTCGCTTCCTTACCAGATGTTCCCAGGCCGCAGCTTTTTGAACCCAGGAGGACCCCCAAGTCCCAGCGCCAGAGGAAGAAAGAAACCTCAATCACTCCTAGACGTCTTTCCACAGACTCATTTTGATCTATCCGGAGTCCGCAGTGCCATCTGACTGCCAAACCTGACCTATTCTCTATGGAAGAGATTGCAGAAGTGTTTGATTTCTCTCTCTTACTAGTTTATTGTTCATAAAGTCCACATATAGTGTCTCCAGCCAAAGTTCCCTTTGCATAACCTGTTCCTTCTCCCCCTCCTTTCTTTCTTTCTTTCTTCCTCCCTCCCCTCTCCCTCCCTTTCCCCGTCTTCTCCTTCCCCCCCTTGCTACATGGAACGAAGCTATACTGGACTTTAGCAAGAAGCTATACTTAACCTAAGTATTAAGAAGGCGGAAACATGTTCCTTCCTCCAGATACATATTCTTTTGGCACAGTGACAGAGAAAAAAGCTACTTCAATCACGCCCAGGCGCTTTTCTACAGTCTCCTTCTGAATCACCATGAGTATATTATGTCTGTTATCTGCTAACCCAGTTTATTCTTTTAGGGCAATGATCTCTATATACCTCTTATAAGTATGCTTTTACTATGTGCTAGCTTTAAAGACCCATCTCATCACCTCCCCCCCCCCCTGCTTCCCGTCCCTCATCCCCTCTTCCCTCCCCTCCCTTCCCCCACCTCCCTTCTCCCTATTACTTAGATCAAGCCTCAGGGAGTTACTAAAGCTGGTTACCCAAAATTTTCATATTGGGCTGAGATAACCTCTCTTCCCCAATCATAGCCCCCTAGTCTCATGAAGCCCCTTTTTACGCGGTCGGTAACATCGGAGGGGGACGCGCACCATTGGTTCGCTCCTTATCTCTGAAGTTTAATTAAGATATCTTCGATGAAGCCCTGCTATCCTAAGGGTATTCCCACACTCCCCCATCCACTGAGAAATGTCTTTGCAGACTCATTGCTTATGCCTATTGTTTTTCTCTTGTTATTTTAGTTTCCATGTTATTATTGTTACAACGTCACCTGAAGACTCCAAAATGATGACCTTGGTATGGGCTGCACATCAAAGGTTGGACTTCTCCTCAACACTAGATCCTACTCTCTCTCACGTAAAGCTAAAAACTCTCTATCACATCACTTCCAGCGCGGACTCTATCTCCCCTCGTATTCCAGATGGATGACCTTAAGATAGTATCCTATAATGTTAGAGGATTTAATTCGCCATCTAAAAGAGGTCAGATATTTGGGATGCTGAGGAGAGAGGGAGTGAAGGTGGTTTTCCTGCAGGAAACACACCTGAAGCTAGGTCATTTCCCTAACCTTTCATACTCATACTTCTCCCAATGGTTTCATAGTGGCTCTAATTCCTCAAACTCTAAAAGAGTTAGCATAGGACTACAGAAAGGAGTTCAATTTCAGTTTATAGGCCACGATTTAGATCCGGAAGGCAGGTTCATAATGCTGAAAGGGAAAATCCTTCACCAAACCTACACATTTGTTAATGTGTACGCCCCTAATAAGAAACAAATTCCCTGGCTGAAAAACATTTTAGACAAAGTGAACAGCTTTAGAGAAGGCACCTTAGTGTTAGGAGGAGACTTTAATCTAGTACTGAACCCCTTGTTGGATTCCTCATCAGGCAGATCAGTCCATTCCCAGTCAGCCGTGCGATCCCTGACCTCGAAGTTGTGGCGAGCACAGCTTATTGACGTATGGCACATATTCCACCCGGATACTAGAGACTACTCTTTTCATTCAACAGTCCACGACTCTTATCAGCGTCTGGACTACCTCTTTATATCCAAAAACCACTTACAATATTGTAAAGACTCCAGCATAGGTAATATCCTCCTATCCGACCATTCCCCTATATATATGACCCTCACTTCACCTAAGGAAAACAAATCCCACAGATCTTGGAGGTTAAATGAGCAACTGCTGGGTAATGCTGAGTCCAGATCAAAAATTAAAAAAGTCCTAGAAGAGTACTTTAATCTAAACGTATCTCCGGAGATATCCCCCCAGACCGTGTGGGACGCCCACAAGGCAGTTGTCAGAGGTCAATGTATTAGCTTGGGGACATACCTTAAAAAATTGAGGAACAAACAAATTGACGAGCTACATGAGAATATTACTAGGCTTGAGCAAGCACACAAAATCTCAATGCTCAAAACCCACTTAGACGAACCCTCTCAGCAAAATACTATCTCAATTCACAACATAAGATCTTTGCTCACGGGAACAAAGCTTCCAAGTTCGTGATGAATAGAGTCAAGATGAGGAAATCAAATAACTTTGTTCACAAACTCACTACTGCATCAGGCTCACACATCTTCGACTCAAACTTAATTGCTTCACAATTTAGGAGCTTCTACGAAGCGCTATACAATTTGGATACTCCTACCCCCTCTCTGGACTCACCTGAACCCCTGTCTCCTCTCTCTACCTATCTAGACAAGTTACATCTTCCAACACTAACGGAGGAGAATAGAATAATGTTGACTACTCCCTTTACAACAACAGAACTTTCTGAGGTCATACGTAACTCCCCCAAAGGGAAAAAGCCCCGGCTCAGATGGCCTTCCTATTTCATATTACTCCACATTTCATGATATCCTCACCCCGCACTTAATTCCGCTTTTTAACCAAACCCTATCTAACACCCCTCTCTCCAGCGACATGACTAAAGCTCATATTGTCTTAATCCCTAAGGAGGGCAAGGACCCAACACTATGCCCCAGCTATAGGCCTATCTCTCTCCTTAACATTGACCTTAAACTGCTAGCCAAAATGCTTGCAAACCGCCTAGCGTCTATCCTACCTACCCTGATCCATAGAGACCAGACTGGCTTTGTTAGGGGGAGAGAGGGTAAAGACAATACCGCAAGAGTTCTTAACATCCTCTATCACACAAAGAAGAAATCGCTGCCTTTAGTCCTTCTCAGCACAGATGCTGAGAAGGCTTTTGACAGGGTTAAATGGTCTTTTATGAAAGCGGTCCTTTCTATACAAAAATTCCCAACATCATTTCTATCAGTTATAGATGCCATGTACTCAAGAGCCTCCGCCTCTATCTCAGTCAACAATATTATCTCCTCCCCATTTTTAATTTCTAATGGAACTAGGCAGGGTTGTCCCTTATCCCCCCTTCTTTTCGTCCTATCTATGGAACCCCTTCTGCAATCCATCAGGTCTGACAGAGATATTAGGGGAATAACTCTCGGAGATCAGGAGCATAAGACGGCAGCCTTTGCCGATGACCTGCTGATGATGATATGTAACCCCTCAGTAGCCCTCCCCAGGATCTATCACCACTTAGAGATATTTGGCAAATACTCCAACTTTAAAGTCAACCACAGTAAATCCCTAATTATACACTCTGGCCTCTCGATCCCCTTGGCTAAACGTCTGGAGCATAACTCTCCCTTTAACTGGTCAAACCCCCATCTAACTTACCTGGGTATTAAGATTAGCAAAGACCCTTCCCAACTGTTCGCTTTAAACTACCCGCCCCTATTGAACCATGTTTCCACCTCCCTTAAAAACCTTGACTTACCAATACTTTCATGGTTCGGAAGGAAAAATTTACTTATGTCCCTGGTTCTACCTAAGCTGACATATTTACTTCAGGTTCTCCCTATTCCTATTCCTTCCTCGTACTACGCTTCGCTTAGATCTTTATTCAGTTCATTCATTTGGAATGGGAAAAAAGCCTGACTCTCATATAAGACCCAAGGTATTGGGAGGTATAGCCCTCCCAGATCCCGAACTATACGGGAAAGCGGTTTTGTTAGCTAGAACTGTAGACTGGCTGAGAAACCCTCCTCATAAATCTTGGGTCCGGATGGAACAAACATTAGTCAACTCATCTTTCAAAGCTCTCATGTTAGGACATAAAAGTTTTCTCCCCTTTCCACCAGATGCAACTCCTTTGATCAAGGCCACTTTTAACGCCTGGAAATGGTTCCAATCTACCTTCCTTCATACCCCTTTCCCATCGCCACTTCTCCGAGTGGGAGATATTTTACATACTGCCCCTAAAGCCTTACAAGACAGCCTTCCCGCACACCTAAGGAACTCTGATATTAGACTGAGGGAATTGTACACAGACAATACTCCTCCTTCACTATATAAACTGAGAACGATGTTGGCAATCTCTCCTTCCCATACGCTCAATAATCCAATATATTTCATCAAAACGTACCTCTCCCTTCACATTTCTCTAGGGGACCTGATAAGACCACTGACATGGTTTGAAAGCCTGTTAGAAAACCCACAAAACCCCCAAAAAATTATATCGAAATTTTACAGCAGATTCAGATCCAACACCTTGAATGTTCTGCCTTCCTACATGGGCCAATGGGAGAAAGATCTAAAGCATACTTTCACAACTAAGGAGATTGATATCATCCTACAGTCTCCACATAAATCTTCTAGATGCGTTCGTATTCAAGAGAACGGCTATAAGATTATGTCTAGATGGTACAAGACGCCAGACATCGTTTCTAGATATTCAAGCTCTGGATGTGATAAATGTTGGAGATGCCTATCAGACAGAGGCTCCTTCATACATGTATGGTGGACTTGTCCCAAACTTTTCGCTTGGTGGGAGAGAGTATTTCAAATAGCCAATCATATATGCGGAACAGATCTGGTTCTTTCACCAGAAATTGCACTCCTGAGTCTATTTCCACCTGATCAGAGGATCTCTAACCGGGAACTTCTAAAACACATACTTGCTGCAGCAAGATTCCTAATTCCGAAGCTATGGCTTCCTACAGAAGTCCCGTCGATTAGCCAATGGTTGTTGAAGGTTGACCAAATTCACAGGTTCGAAGAAATCTCATCTTGGGAATCAAGAAATTTCCAAAATTTCAAGAAGGTGTGGAGAAACTGGAGGTTGTTTAGGAGCCTCAACGAATAACCCCGAATCCATGCTCTAAGCTAGGATTTCTAAATCCAGTAGGTTGGGTTTCTGGACTCTTCCTACGATGATCTTTCAATTCTATTTGAGGTCCTCCATCCTTAATAATTGCACTCTTCTGCCTTCTGCACCCATACCAACTCATCCTTACATACTATGATACCTCATTCTGGACAAAAAGTTAAACTTGACATGATATGTGTAGTTGAGTATGCTACTATATACGTCTGTTAAGAAATAACCAGTGACGTTATTGTTACCATTTTGAGTTACTATTTACTTATTCTGGTATCGTGAGGCTTGGGCCTCTACTTGTACTGTTTTTTACACTTCAATAAAAAAACTTCAAACCAAAAAAAATAAATATTTTAGTGGTGTTTCAGTTATGTCAAGCTATCCCCTAAGCACAGAATTGTGAAAGCAGATCGGTGGATGTCTGACCGCTGTGACCCTTAATGATCACAATTCCCCAAAAATGAATGGCGCTGTAGATCACGCAGGCACTGTGCTGTTTCATTTATTCTCTATGAGACTGCTGGAGATAACCAGATAACCAGGTATGGCGCTCAGCTATTTCTAGCAGTCCCATCGAGATAAATGAAGTGGCAGTGACCATGCTTCAACTGCTGCGGCATTATTATGGGGGAGCCTCATGATCAGTGGGTGTCTTAGTGGACAAAGGATAACTTGACATAACCCAAATACCTCTTTAAGTTATGTACTCGTCTCTGGCCTGTCTCTCTCTTCATTGATCAATAGAGGTAACTAGGCAGCCTGTTAAGGACGTGTTTGTTGGCCAGCCAAGTCTTGTAACCTTTGTAGCCCACCTGCATTTCCTGGATTTTATGGAGGCCATTATGGCTCTAAAAATGCTAAAAGGCAAAGTGGACTCAGCATGCATGTGGAACCTGCACTCCCTGAATTTTATGGTGGCTGTTATGGCACATAACAGGTAATATTTAGTGTTAGGTTCCCGTCTTACAGAGATCGCCTTGACGTTTGGCAGACGGGCCCAAATAATTTTGTACAAAATGTATTTGCCAAGAATCTCAAATTTAAAAAGTAAACATAGCATTATCACCAGAGTATTTTTCTATAACTATGTCATTATTGTACTTTATTTGGTTTTCAAAGTGCTGTTGCATTGTATTTTTTTTTTCCACCCTGAAGGTGCCACCACTCTGCCTCTTCTTTTCGCACTTCCACTACCTAAATTATATAAGATGCATGGTTTGCTTTCCATATCTGCCCAGTGCTAAGAGAAACACAGTGAAGACTGTAGTGTGGCTACAGCATTCTAAGCCAACAGTAAGGGTTCTATGTTAATATATGCTTAATTTCTAAGCACTGGAAGCCCCAAACCCCACAGCACAGTGGACTGTGTATTTCAGTGCAGTCTGGAGTGCTGACAGCAGGGGAACAGGGGTAATAAAAAAATGCTAATCTGGATTTCTACTTTGTACTCGTGTATTACTGTAGATATTGATCCACAATAATGGTGACAGATTCAATTTAATTCCTCCTATGCCTCCATTCTGTGGACCCACATCATCCAAAGTGAACAACAGCTGCAGAAACATCAGCAGTGTCTGCCTTACGGAATGTCTGTCAAAATACACCATGTTAACATACTGTAAGGGTTTATTCTGATGCCATATTTGTATGAAACAAATAGTTTTCACCTAGAGACTGGTTCACATATACCCTATGTTTTATAATGTGAATTCAAAATATTTGAGGATAAATAAGCTTATGCAGGCTAAGTGAATATAAATATGTGATAATTTGATAATTTACAAGAAACAAATATCTTTTCAAATCAGTACACACATCCTACCTGGATGATGTTCCTCAATGGAGTGCCAATTAACTGTCTGTGTATACCAGATTTATGCCCTTTAGCCCCTCATCCAGTGTGCAGCATACCTTTCTCTCAGGAAAGCACTATGAAATGTGACCTTGACTTCAGCACAATGGGGGTTGGGTATGCTATCTAACTATCCCTAATTCACTACATTACAAGGAATATAGAAGGTGATATAAAATAGCACAGAATTAAAGAGGACAGAACCAATCGGTTCTTAAGGGTAAAGTATGTTTACAACACACCCTATTAGTTGTATCCAACCAGCTCTTTTTCGCCTGAGCAAAATACAACTGATGAAATACTGACATGCCAAGGCAATGTTTTGCTGCAAAATGTTTTTTTTTCCTCTGATGATTTTATAATACACCAGAGAGGAAAGAGACTGAAGAGCTGGGCATATATTAACAAACCTTATTATAAAGGGATGTTCACATTATAGATTTCAAAAACACGCTGAACCCACACATAGTTACATAGTTAATACGGTTGAAAAATACATAATTCCATCAAGTTCAACCAAGGGATAGGTGGGGACGTGAATCCCAGATGAAAGTGAGACTCATATTTCTACACATTTTTATTAGCATTAATGTCATTTACGTTTAACAATTTATCTAAACCCTTTTTAAAACTGTTCCTGCTTGACCACGTCCTGAGGAAGTCTATTCCACAGATTCACAGTTCTTACAGTAAAGTAGCTTTAAAGCTTCTGGAGAATGAACATTTTCTTTTCGAGTGGGAGGCAGTGCTCCTTTGTCTTTTGAGGGAATTTTACATGGAGAAGTTTTTCACAGTATTTTTTGTATGGTCCATTTATATATTTGTATAGGTTAATCATGTCACCCCTTAGACATATCTTTTCAAGACTAAATACATTTTATTCTTTAAATCTTTCTTCAAAACTAAGACCCTCCATGCCCCTTATCAGTTTAGTCACTCTCCTCTGTACATTTTCCATCTGCAGAGTGTCCTTTCTATAGACTGGTGGCCAGAACTGAACTGCATATTCCAGATGAGGCCACACTAACGCTTTGCAAAGTGGTAGTATTACATCCTTGCCCCGAGAGTCCATGCCTTAGAAGCAGCTGATTTACATTGTATTCTGTTATTTAATCTACCATCTACAAGGACACCCAAATCTTTCTGTATACGTGACTCTCCCAATGTTACATCCCCTAGGACTGTGATGGCTAACCTCCGGCACTCCAGCTGTGTCAAAAATATAACTCCCAATATGCACACTTGCTTGGCAGTTCTCAGAACTAGATATAAATGAAAGGGGCATGCTGGGAGTCAGAGTTTCACCACAGCTGGAGTGCCAGAGGCTAGCCATCACTGCCCTGAGACATATGAAGCACAGAGATTATTACTATGAAGATGCATAACTTTATATGTATCCACATTGAACCTCATTTGCCAAGTTGATGCCCAATCCCTCAGAGTGTTCAAGTCAGCTTATAATTTATTGACATCTTCCATAGACTGCACATTACTACACAGCTTAGTGTCATCTCACACAATCACACATTTCTTTCTGTGGTTCTTGATGCAATTTTTTAGGTCTTTTCTTAATCAATGGGTGTTCACTTCAATACAAAGCTGCATTTTCACCTGAAGGTTTTTGGTGCAGTACCTATAGAGGACAATTCTTGCTATGTTTTCTTTTCTTTTAGAGTTTCCTAGTGTTTGCTGACTATTTTCTTGAAATTAGATACTTGGCTATTATAGGGCATGATAATTGGTGGGATTGTAAATTCTTCCTCTGTTTTGACTTGTGTTTCTCTGTCTTCTAATATCTGCCTGTTTAGAAGTCCTATATCTGTTCTATATTTTATTTTATTAATTTCCCCTGGTCGTACTGCTTAATTTAAAATCTCTCTTGCATGAATTCTGCTTCTTTTTCATAATCTTCTGTTTTTGTGCAGTTCCTCTTTATACGCATAAATTGTCTCCTTGGTACGTTCTCTAGCCATTGTGGTAGGTGATAGTTCTCCATAGAAATGAAGCTGTTTGTGTCTTTAGGCTTATTGAATGTTTTTGTGCAAATTTTACAGTTTCCGATGTATATATAGGTCTAAAAAGTGTATTTCTGTCTTGCTGGAGTTGGGGTTAATTCTAAATAAAAATCATTTTTATTTAAATCTCGAAAAAATTCATCTTCCCCACCTTCCCATATAAAAACTATATAGTCGATAAAAGGACGACATAGGGCGAGGTTCGCTCGACGCTTGCCATTGGGGTCGATGAATTGATGTTCCCATAGTCCCACGTACAAATTAGCAAACCTCAGTGCAAACCTCGTCCCCATCGAACAGAAGGAAATCAATTAGCACTACTGCCCAAAAAACTGTAAAAGGGAATTTTTTGAGCCCCCCAAAAATGGAAGCAAGAAAGGGGGTGTAGGGGAGGGAAATTCACCAGAAAGAAAAGACAAGTAAAAGATAGTTGTACATATGAGGTCTTAGGCCCAAAAAATTATAATCTTAGCAATCACACACTCACCAAAGGAGAGACCAGTATCCTAAAAAAGGATTCAAATTTTCCCCTACTGTATTTTTTAACAAATTTAAAGCCTTTATAGGCATCAGGAAATTCATGCGTAAGCTAGCATTAAGAAGGAATTTTTTGAAAAAAAAAAAGATAATAAAAGAGCATGTACAGATAAGGAAAAGGGACAAATATAGTTAAATGAGAACATTGACCCAATTAAACATACAGACCTAAAACCTAAATCAAAATGCCATCCCCTTCAAGAATACTCACCCGCCTTTTATGAATTAAATAACTATAGAAATAAGGAAATTCAAACAACCAAAAAATCTGCAATATATGAGCAACATCTCAAAAGAAGGAAAAAAGGCTATCATCTGTATGCAGGACAATAACAAGATTATTATTCACACTGATGATAAAAGAGGGTGTATTGTTATAATGAACAAGGAAGAATACCACAACGAGTATAAAAACATACTGAGGGACACAAAAACATACCAACAACAAAAAAAATGATCCAACGGAACCCTTCAAAAAAAAATTTAAGGAACTTGTTCAAAATGGAAATAACCTAGGTATCGTACAGAAAAGAGAAGCGGCATTCATTTATACACAACACTATAAAATTGCGGCCTTTTACCATAACTCAAAAATTCTTAAAAACAAGCAAAATCCAACAGGTAGGCCTATCGTGTCTGGGATAGACTGTCTAACAGGGCCAGATACGTAGACCAATTCCTACAGCCATATGCACAAGCTCTTCCAGCATACATCTAGGATACCAAACACACACTAAAAATCCTCAACAGTATCAAATGGAAGGAAAACTACATAATAGGTACATTGGATGTAAAAAACAAAAAAGGATGCAAAGCAACCAAATTATTTTTAAATGCTAAAGGAGAAATGACAGAAAAACAAATTGAGTTCATAAGGAAATGCATAATGTTAATTTTAGAAAAACATTTTTTAAGTATAAATTATTTTTTTACCTCCAGACATGGGGGACCGTGATGGGGATGAGGTTCACTATTTTGTATGTGGGATGATGAGAACATCAATTCATCTATCCCAATGGCGAGCTCTGGGCGAACCTCGCCCTATGTAGTCCTTTTATCGACGACATAGTTTTTATATGGGAAGGTGGGGAAGATGAACTACAGGAATTTTTTAGAGATTTCAATTAAAATGATTTTTATTTAGAATTATCCCCAACTCCAGCAAGACAGAAATGCACTTTTTAGATCTATATATACATTGAAAACTGTAAAATATGCCCAAAAACATTCAATAAGCCTACAGATGCAAACAGGTTCATTTCTATGGAGCGCTGTCATCTACCACAATGCCTAGAGAATGTACCAAGGATCCAATTTATGTGTATAAAGAGGAACTGCGCAAAAACAAAAGATTATGAAAAATAAGCAGAATTGATACAAGAGCGATTTGAAATTAAGGGGTACGACCAGGGGAAATTAATAAAACATAGAACAGAGATAGGAATTCTAAATAGGCAGATATTATTAGAAGACAAAGAAACACAAGTCAAAACAGAGGAAGAATTTACAATCCCACCAATTATCATGCCCTATAATAGCAGCAAACACTGGGAGACTCTAAAAGAAGACAAAATAATAGGAGAACTTGTCCCCAGTGCCCCAAGGTTCATCTATTGCAGAGCAAAAAGCATAGGCAATGCGATAGCACCCACCAATAAAAGTATAACCGTGGAAAACATGGCAAACAAACGTTACAAGAAAGATGGCCAACTAAAAGGCTTTTTTCCATGCAAAAAATGTGAAGGATGCAAAAAATCACAAAGAAAGTCCAGACACACACAAAAAAAAACACAGAGGGCTCGTGTATACGTAATATCGAGGAATTAATTTAATGTAACAGCCAGGGTGCAATTTATGCTTGTAACAGCGTCCCCCTGCTCGCCCCCATGGTTCCGGGCGCCATGCTCATCTGTGATCATGATCTGTGCTTCCTTGTCTCTGCTGCTGCTCTGGAGATTCTGCTCTGCAGCTTCCAGTGAACGCTGCTTGTGCTCGGCTGCTGTACGCATCACTCCTTGGGCGGGGCTGTGTTGTGTCAGGTGATTCCATTGACCTACCCTGGCTCTCCTGGAGGTATTTAAGGGGCTCAGCCCTCTACCCAAGTGCTTCAGAGTCAAGGTCCTATCCTGTGCAATTGAGCTTGCTACCACTTGTGTTCCTCACCACGTGCATTGTTCCTAGATTACACTCTTCGCCTGATCCCTGCTTGCTTGCATCGCTCCTCCTGTTTCTGACCCTGATTGTCTGACTTTGTTCCTGTGTCGCCTGTCCTGACCCATTGCTTGTCTCGACTATGTCTCTGCCTCGTCCACCAGTCCTGTCTGCTTGCTCCTGGTAACGACCCTGCCTGTCTAACTACGTCTGTACTGTTGGTACCTTCGCAGGTCCGCCCAGCTGCTACCGACTCTAGTAATAAAAATATATAAGCACTGCACTGTTGCAGTTATTTCTGGTGGAAGCATATAGGGGCATATTACAGTAAAATAATAAAAATATATACGCACTGCATTGTTGCAGTTATTTATAAGGGAAAGCTTATAGGGGCGTAATACAGTAAAAAATTGAAAAATATATGCGCACTGCATTGTTGCAGTTATTTTTGGTGAAAGTGTATAGGGTTGCATTATAGTTAAAAAAGAAAAATATATACACACTGCACTGATGCAGTTATTTCTGGTGAAAGTGTATAGGGGCATATTTCAGTCCAACAAGAGAAATATATATACACACTGCAATGTTTCAGATATTTTCTGGTGTAAGCGTATATGGGCGTAGTGTGTATTGCAGTAAAAAAATAAATATATATACGCACTGCACTGTTGCAGTTATTTCTGGTGAAAGCGTATAGGGGCATATTTCAGTAAAATAAGAAAAATATATACGCACCACACTGTTGCAGTTATTTCTGGTGAAAGCATATAGGGAAGAATTACAGTAAAAAAAAGAAAAATATATACGCACTGCACTGTTTTTTATTTCTGGTGAAAGCATATAAAGGCGTATAACAGTAAAAAAATTAAAAATATATACGCAATGCACTGTTGCAGTTATTTCTGGTGAAAGCGTATAATGGCATATTTCAATAAAATAAGAAATATATATATGCTCTGCACTTTTGCAGTTATTACTGGTGAAAGTGTATAGGGGCGTATTTTAGTAAAATAAGAAAAATATATAGGCACTGCAGTGTTGCAGCTATTTCTGATGAAAGCGTATAGAGGACGTATTTCAGTCCAACAAATTTTTTATACGCACTGCACTGTTGCAGTTATTTTTGGTGAAAGTGTATAGGGGCGTATAACAGTAAGCAAAGAAAAATATATACACCCTGCACTGTTGCAGTTATTTCTGGTGAAAGCCTATAGGGGCGTATTTCAGTCCAACAAGAGAAATATATACACACTGCACTGTTGCAGTTATTTCTGTTGAAAGAGCATAGGGGCGTATTTCAGTAAAATAAGAAAAATATATGTGCACTGCACTGTTGCAGTTTTTCTGGTGAAAGCATATAGGGGCATATTTTAGCAAAATAAGAAAAATATATAGGCACTGCAGTGTTGCAGTTATTTCTGGTGAAAGCATATAGGGGCGTATTATAGTAAAAAAATGAAAGATGTACAGTATATGCACTGCATTGTTGCAGTTATTTTTGGTGAAAGTGTATAGGGTGTATAACTGTAAAAAAAGATGAATATATACACACTGCACTGTTGCAATTATTTCTGGTAAAAGCCTATAGGGGCATATTTCATTCCAGCAAGAGGAATATAAACAGACTGCACTGTTGCAGTTATTTCTGTTTAAAGAGCATATGTGTGTATTTCTGTAAAATAAGAAAAATATATACGCATTGCACTGTTGCAGTTATTTCTGGTGAAAGCGTATAGGGGCGTATTACAGTAAAAAAAAAAATATATATATATATATATATATATATTTACTGTAATACGCACCTATACGCTTTCACAAGAAATAAATGCAACAGTGCGATGCATATATATTTTTCTTTTATATATATATATATATACTGACTGCACTGTTGCAGTTATTTCTGGTGAAAGCTCAAAGGGGTATTTCAGTAAAATAAGAAAAATATATATGCAGAGCACTGTTTCAATTATTTCTGGCAAAACAGTATAGGGGCTTTTACAATAAAAAAAAAATATATTTTCTCAGGTCACTTCTGCAGTTAATTCTAGTGAAAGAGTATAGGGGTTCATTTCACTAAAATAGGAAAAATGTATGCGCACTTCACTGTCGCTGTTATTTCTGGTGAAAGCGTATAGGGGCATATTTCAGTAAAATAAGAAAATATATATACACACTGCACTGTTGCAGTTATTTCTGGTGAAAGCGTATAGGGGCTTATTACAGTAACAAAATAAAAACATATTCTCAGTGCATTTCTGCAGCTAATTCTGGTGAAAGCATATAGGGACGAATTTTTGTAAAATAAGACAAATATATATGCACTGCTATTTCTGGTGAAAGCGTATAGGGGTATTTCAGTAAAATAATAAATATATATATGCACTGCACTGTTGCAGTTATTTCTGGTGAAAGTATATAGGGGCGTATTACATAAAAAAAATGAAAAATATATTCTTAGGTCACTTCTGCAGTTAATTCTGGTGAAAGCGTATAGGGGTGTATTTCAGTAAAATAAGAAAAATATATATGCACTGCACTGTTGCAGTTATTTCTGGTGAAAGCGTATAGGGGCGTATTACAGTAAAAATAAGAAAACATATATATGCATTGCACTGGTGCATTTATGTCTGCTGAAAGCGTTTACTGGCCTATTTCAGTACAAAAATAAAAATATATTCTCAGTTCACGTCGGCAGTTATATGTGTTCAAATTATGGCTGGGTGAGCAGGGTGGCAGCAGCGGTATGTCGGGAGCCAAACATGCCTGGGGTAGAGCACCAGCTTAGCAGCAGCCTACCTACCTAGGAAATAGCAGCGGTAGCAGTAAGTCAGCGCAGCTGTTATGTGTGCTATTTTGTATTACAGTACAAAACAAAATACATTCTTCGTTCACGTAGGCGGCGGCTATATTTGTTGAAAGCTTTTAGTGGCCTATTTCAGTGCAAACAGAAAAATACATTCTCAGTTCACGTTGGTGGCGGTGATATGTGTTGAAAGCGTTTAGTGGTCTACTTCAGTACAAACTGAAAAATACATTATCAGTTCACGTTGGCGGTTATATGTTTTAAAAAGCATGGATGGGATTCAGCAGGGTGGCAGCAGTGGGAGGTTGGCAGCCAAATTTGCCCAGGGTAGAGCACAGGCTTCGCAGCAGCCTACTTACCCAAAAAGTAGTGGTGTAGGGGTTTACGGAAGTAGCGGCAGTAGCAGTCAGTTAGTGCGGCAGTTATATGTGGTAAAATCTTTATTGAAGTATTTTGGTTGAAAAACAAAATTTATTCAGATGTCAGCACTGCGGTTATATGCTGCTAAATCTCCATGATGTCTCCAAGACAAATCTGCAGTGTGGGGGCCCCATGTGGCTTCTATACACTTTCAAAATAATAATTCAGCGGAGTGAATAGATGCTGGATGACAGGAGCGCTCCATGACCTTCCCAGGAGTTGCTGTAGCGAGCAGCGGTCCATTTCTGAGATGTCTGCATAGTGCGGGGGGAATCTGAAGACCCTTTGCATCTCTGTGCTCCATTATATGTGGTAAAATCTTTATTTAAGTATTTTGGTGGAAAAATTAATTTTATTCAACTTTCAGCACTGCACTTATATGCGTTAAAATCTTTTGTGAATTATTTAGGTGGAAAACAAATTTCATTCAGCGTTCAGTGCTGCAGTTATATGTGGTAAAATCTTTTGTGACTTATTTCGGTGGAAAAATAAATTGTATTCAGTATTCAGCACTGCACTTCAGCTGCTGCTGCCACGACCTCCAGACTCTGTAATTTTGCCGCTCTGTGGTCTCCTCATGCTGCTGCCACCTCCAAATTCTTCCATTGTGCCGCTCTGTGGTCTCCTCATGCTGCCGCCAACCTGCAGACTCGGTCATTATGTCACTCGGTGGCCTCCTCATACTGCTGCCACCTCCAGACTCTGTCATTGTGCCACTCAGTGGCCTTCTCCTAATGCTGCTGCTGCCGCTACCTACAGACTGTCATTGTGCCACTCAGTGGTATCCTCATACTGCTTCCCCCTCCAGACCCTGTCATTGGGCCACTCTGTGGTCTCCTCATGCTGCTTTCACCTCACCACTATGTCACAGGTCCACTCTGTGGACTTCTCATGCTGTTCCCACCCTTTCCACTTCATGACTGGTCCACTATTTTGGCTTTCGGCCTGGCTGACATCATCATTTATTTGACACTTCTTCTGATCTGTCACAAGGAAGGAAACATCAGATCCTGTCTGTGCAGCAGCTATAAGGCCTTTATGGTCCCATCAGAATTGTCTTCTGATTTGGTAGCCAAAAGCAGGAGTGGGTACAAAACACAGAAGACATGCAAATTTTCCATTTACGTGTCATCTCTGTTTTAGATTCAAATTAAAATTTAAAAAATACTGGGCACTCTCACTTATGTAGAACCATACAATTTATTTCAGTACATATAATCATAAACGCACAATCTCAATAATATAATAAAATAGATAATAAATAAAAACTCCTAAAATCACTAAATAATAAAAAGTGGATCCAAAAAATGAGGGATAGTCAGTCCATATGCATCAGACTGGTAGTGGGCGATAATTGGTAATTATAGATGGGATTTGTAGTGTCCTGTACGATATACAGTCCCACTCTTTTGGAGAAAAGTAACGATGCTACAGTTTGTAGAGATTCACTTGAGTGAGTATGTTTGCGGCGTCCCGCTTGTACTCACTGTGCAGTGCAGTCTTTTGTAGATCATCGGCTTGTAATCCAGAAGTCGCTCCTGTCCGCTCCTGTCGCCACCGGATACTGCTGTAGCTTGCTTGCCCGTGTCTGGTCCTTTGGCTGCCGCTCCGTGGTGTCTAAGAGCCGGCAGGCAATAGGGCTTGTATTCGCTCTCCCCACGTCGGATAAACTGCGCCACGATACTTTGTAGCCTCGTGTGTTGCGCTTGTAGCTGCCGATGTATCAGGGATTTTAGTGAAGCACAGGATCCTCGGCTGGTCCGAAATAGCAGCACAGCGTTTTAGAAGTTCCAGTACGACTTGCTTTGGGATTACTATGGGGGTCTCTTCACCAAACGCGTTTCGGGGTACTTGCCCCTTCCTCAGTGGTCACTGAGGAAGGGGCAAGTACCCCAAAACGCGTTTGGTGAAGAGACCCCCATAGTAAAAGACTGCACTGCACAGTGAGTACAAGCGGGACGCCGCAAACATACTCACTCAAGTGAATCTCTACAAACTGTAGCATCGTTACTTTTCTCCAAAAGAGTGGGACTGTATATCGTACAGGACACTACAAATCCCATCTATAATTACCAATTATCGCCCACTACCAGTCTGATGCATATGGACTGACTATCCCTCATTTTTTGGATCCACTTTTTATTATTTAGTGATTTTAGGAGTTTTTATTTATTATCTATTTTATTATATTATTGAGATTGTGCGTTTATGATTATATGTACTGAAATAAATTGTATGGTTCTACATAAGTGAGAGTGCCCAGTATTTTTTAATTTTTATTTATTCCTTACTAGAGGAAGGACGGATCCTCTTTACTGTGAGCACCTCCTCCATATTTTTCCTCAGTCCTGTGCGTCTCACAACCCTTTGTTCTGTTTTAGATTCACTCCTGTATTTTTTGGCATTATCAATTCTGAGCAAATGCTGACCAAGTGAAGGTGTATGCTTCACAGAAAGGATCTGTTTTTTGTGGGTTATTGTTCTGACGGATCAGAGGAAGGGCAAAATATTCTCAGTTCACGTTGGTGGCGGTGATATGTGTTGAAAGCGTTTAGTGGTCTATTTCAGTACAAACTGAAAAATACATTATCAGTTCATGTTGGCGGTTATATGTTTTTAAAGCATGGCTGGGATGTCAACACATGTCAACACAAACGTACTGCTGACAGCCTCTCTACTCTGTTGGGGGGGCTCTACTTGTATAATAGTTAATTAGAACAGGTTCTGTAGACATCTATGTGGAATCAGCTGACGAGGATGTAAAATGAGTGCCCTTCTTCTTGACGCTAACATGGAACTGTAAGGCTGAGTTAATACTTGAGTTATTTGGTCAGTTTTGGCCCCGTGACTGCCCAAATAAGTAAAGTGTGCAGTGATGCTAAGAGCAACACCTGTCATCTGCATGTCATAAGGACTCACAGTATTGTTTCACTACTACAGCAGACTCTCTATGCGTGTTACTGCAAGGCAGTGTTCTACACCACTATAAAGGCTCTCTGCAGCCAGGAAATAGCAATTTTTTTAAAGTAATACGCCGCAAATATATTCAGATCGAACCAAATTTTTCTAGAAAAATTCTGCAAACCGGCAAATCAAATTTTAGAAAAATTTTCTCTACTCTATTTAGAATCAGTTCACTCATCTCTAACTGCAATATTAGAGTTTCTGAGTCACTAAGTGAAATTTCACTTTGTGATTAATTACTTCATCATGAAGCACATTTCTTTGTAAGTAGCGGGCGAAATGACGGGGTTGAGCAGCCCCCCGTCATTGAACCTTACAGATGACACGTTCATCGCTGATTGTGGCATCTGAGATGACCATCGAGGGCTGTCAAGGGTTAATCTGTCACCTTATCCATTTGATCATGAAGAGTCCGCTGCGACCATCTTGATTGAAGATACCACGTGAAATCTCACACGGTGCGTGATGACATCATCATGCTGGCCGGCACAAGATTTAGTGCAGGATCTTCAATCAAGATGGCCCTCAACAGACTCATTACGCACAAATGGATGAGAGGAGTATGAATTATTTTTTTTTACTACCATTTTAGGACAAATTGATTTGTTACGATGAAGCACAGGGAAATTCAGCTTCACAGCAAATTATGAACTTCAATTTGTTGAACACTAATTATATTATCCATTGGCTCTTCTTCTACTACATAAAGATCATGGATGAATTGACCTATAGGCATAGAAGGCCAATGCCAGTAGGCGGCCCTGGAGGAAGGTAAATGGAAACAGGAACCTTTATAGAGGACCTTTCATGTTTTTTTATTTATTTTTTTAATTCAAGATAAATCCCCCCCCCTCCCCGCTGATGCTGCCACCCTGCCTGTTTTTTTTTTTAAAATATCGTTCCTACTCTCCGCTGTGCCCCCCTGTATTTTTCCCGCTCAGTATGTTAATACTGAGCTTCAGTACAGGGAGGAGGAGACGCCTGGGTTTCTCAATGGGTGTCTCCTTCTCCTTGGCTGTGCTTCGATCCAATCATACGCTCTCCGCTGTGATTGGATGGCGGCATTGCCAGGGATAAGGAGACGACCATTGAGAACCACTGTCTTCTCCTCCTTTCTGTACTGATGCTCAGTATTAACATACTGAGCGGGAAAAATACAGGGGGGCACAGGAACCATATTTTTTTTTTAAAGCAGGCAGGGTGGCAGCATCAGCATTCAAGTAAAGTTATTTATCTTGAATTAAAAAAAACATGAAAGGTCCTCTTTAAATAAGAAAGCATGTAGGTGAGGGGGGTCAATGAACAGGGCGTAAAGGATGTGAGATGTGTACTGTGATGTAGGAAGACAGACATACATGACTTGAGGTGTGGCGTGTTTGAGTGGCAGCATCTAAGGTACCAGTCTTTGGCACCTAAGATGTAAACTGGTTTCTAGTAAAGATGAATACATCTATAGCAGGGATGCTCAATCTGTGGCCCTCCAGCTGTTGTAAAACTACAACTCCCATCATGCCCTCTTATAGGCTGATAGCTGTAGGCTGTCCTGGCATGCTGGGAGTTGTAGTTTTGCAACAGCTGGAGAGCTGCAAATTGGGCATCCCTGATCCATAGCCATCTAATGTCATAAGCCTTGTACCAAGCAAATTTATTGGCTTGTCTCTTCATAACAATTGCATAAGTACTTGTACATTATTACTTTTCATTAAAACATCTTGTGATTGGCGGCTAAAGATTCCATTAGCAATGCATGACAGGCGAATGAAGAGGCATTAAAGTAGATGTGTCACTCACTGAAGAAACGTTTCCACTTAAAGTAAGTATCATACAGTATCTCTACACAAGACGTTTTAGAATCATTTAGTGCTTGGATTAGGGTCATATTTCCTTGGACTGAATCAAGAAGATTGTAATCTTTTGCTTTTTTTTTTTTCATGCACCCTAAAAATGCAAAACCCGTAAATTACCTGATGCCATAAAACCTCAGATAAAGCATAACGCAGGAGAACGTTTTATCAGAGCTGTTAAAGAGGAGATAAAAATGGCCCATCAAATCCAAGAATAATTCATTTGCCTTTTAATAAATTGTCGTTAAAATGATTTATATTGTGAGCCGGCTGTATCTGAAAATATCTCTAACCTGGCAGTGGAGTTTTAAAATGTGGCTGCTATGAAGGGAAATAAAAGGAACTTGCAGCTTACTTTGCGAATAAAGGGATTAACACATTAAACCAATCCTTCATCACACGTCTCACCTCTAAATCTTCTATTCTCAGTGAGATAATCATAATTATTTCCGTGTGTATACTCAGTGTGCTATACAAACTTAATGAATGCAGCGGAACAAGGTTTTACGAGTTTGAAAGTGTACTGTAAAACAGACGGTGCTAGCATTTTATGACTTTAAAGAGAGTAACTGTCCTTGAAATGGATTTCCTTCTGGCTCAGAGTGGTGAGAATTATTTTGGTTGGACAAGTAAATACGAAAATACATAAATCACAGTCTTTGAAAGTAGCAAGACATATAATAGGGTAATTGCAAAAGGGTAAATTGTTGTATTGTTAAGTGAAATGTTCTGATTTACTGTATTTCTATAGCCAATAGCATTGTATGGATAAGTCAGAGTTAACACCTTGCTTAAACTCCCTTAGATGGACCTGGATCTGTCCCCTGATTATGGAGTGGGTTGTTCTGTGCTAGTTGAGGAACCTGTGCTAGTTGAGGTAGTTGTGCTTACTCTTCAGAACTAGGCCTGAGCTCAGAGAATCATCATCTCTAAGGTTTCTACAGCTAAAGAACAACTGCTGCATTAAAGGGATTCTGTCATGAGATTTTACCCCTATATCCTAAACATATGCTCATGGCCGGAGTAATAATAAGAATCCTACGCTGGCATTATTAAACTTCACTGTGGCTCTATTTGCACAAAAAACAGGTTTTTATAACCTGTCAAATCAGTTTCTTAAGGTGCCCAAGGGGAGATCCGTTAATACAGGGTGCCCGGCTGCACCCCTCGCCGTCCGGTGCCCAGCGCTGCCTTCCCTATCTCAGCACCGCCTCCGTAATCCTACCCATCACTCTGCAATCCTACCCGTCCCTCTGCCAGATCCCGCGCCTGCGCACTAGGCTCAGCCTGATGCGCCGCGGACTCCTGGCAGCGGCTTCGTTGAGCGAAGTGTGCATGCACCGGCTGATGCGCATGCGCACTTCGCATCAGGCTGAGCCTAGTGCGCAGGCGCGGGATCTGGCAGAAGGACGGGGAGGATTGCGGAGGCGGCGCTGAGCTAGGGTAGGCGGCGCTGGGCACTGGACGGTGAGTGGTGCGGCCGGGCACCCCGTATTAACAGACCTCCCCTTGGGCACCTTAAGTGAGTGATTGGGAATGTGGGAATTAATGGGATACTGACCAGATTATAAAATTCCTCCCCTCTCGATCCAACATCTATACAAACACCAGTCAATGTTCTCACACAGTTTTAGGATCATTTCAAATTGTACTGTGAATTTATTAGGGAGAGATTTGTTTGTTCTGTTAAGGTTGGGGATTAGCAAGACGGGACACCTACATGTCATATTTTCAGTTATGACCATTCATGTACCAAAGGATAATTGTTTTTTATATTTGGAATGCCAACCTCAGGATCCATTACTTGATCCGGTTCCTCCTGAGGTTTGGGCAAATACTGACCAAGATGTTGGCCTTATCTCTTGTACACCATATTAGGCAATGCTTAAGCAGGCGCTGCACCTGTTTAAATTAAACAACACCCCCTTTCACCAGAAAAAGAAAAGAGGATTGAGTCAATGTTGATGGAACTCCTAGAGGCAGGGGTTATTGAGGAAATTATCTCCCCCTATAATACACCTATCAACCTTGTGAGAAAGGCAGATAATACCTTTAGGTTTGTCCAGGATCTTAGAACGGTAAATGCACAGATCATACCCATAACCCCTGTGGTTCCAGAAGTACCATCTCTGCTATCAGCTATTTCTGCCCATGCAGTTTTTCTCTTTTATTCATTTAAAGAATGCATTTTTTTCTGTCCCAGTTGACAAGAAGACACAGACACTTTTTGCCTTCACATTAAAATTTTGCCAGTATACTTGGTGTAGAAGGCCTCAGGGTTATGTAGACTCCCCAGTAGTCTACTCCATTGTCCTCCAAGTTACACTGCGCCCTTGGACTGTCCCTCATGGTTCTGTCCTTCTACAATATGTGGACGATCTCCTCATACTGTATGTAGTTCTACTCGGGAGGCCTGCCAGGCAGACTGTGTTAGTTTATTACTGTGGTTATCTGAAAGTGGTCACAAAGTTTCTAGGAAGAAATTACAATGGTGTATGGAAAGTGTTGAGTATTTGGCCTTTCTTCTCAGTAAAGGTGAGAGGAAAATCAGCCATGCCAGAATTACCGCCGTACAGGGTCTGCCCCGCCCACAAACCATGAAAGACATGTTGACCTTTCTTGGCATGATTGGTTACTGCTGCTAATGGATTGCTGATTGTTCCTACTATGATAATATTCCGAGACAAGCCACTAATACTGATATGTCTGACTTAATTAAATGGTCTAATGACATGTTACAAGATTTTAGTCATTTGAAATGTGCAATGGTTTCAAGTCCTGGTTTGGGCCTACCCGACTATGGCGTGATGTTTCACTTATTTGCCAGGGATAATTGTAAAACCATGGCGGGAGTCCTGGCACAAGCTCATAGAGGCAAATTCCGCCCTGTTGCTTTTTTCTCAAAAGTGGTTCCCATACAGGTTCAGGGCTTGCCTCCAGAGTTTGGCAGCCTGTGCTATGGTCACTGAGATGGCCACGCCTATCACCCTAGGTCATCCCACCACTCTGCATCCCTCACACAATGTTCAGGCCCTATTGAAGAACATACATACGCAACATATGTCAGCACAAAGACTGAGTGGATATGAAGTTTTGTTGCTATCTAATCCTCAACTTAATATCAAATACTCAGCACCCACATTCGGTCCAATGGCTATACTGAATGCCCTACTTGGCTACAAGGGAGAGCAGGATAATTTGCCTCCTCCCCATGCATGTACTGAACTTATACAAGAACATACCTCACCTAGGCCTGACTTACAGTCCACACCCATTGAAGGAGCACCTGATATTTTTGTGGATGGATCCTGTTCCCGCCCTAATGACAACACTTATCATGCAGGATACGCTGTGGTTCAACTCCCTGATGTTATATTGGAATCGAATCCTATGCCCAAGCAGCTGAACTGATTGCCATCACTAGAGCTTGTTGTCTTTTTGAGGGGAGAGATGTAAATGTATACACCGATTCCAAATATGCCTTTGGGGTTGTACATGATCATGGGGTAATCTGGCAGAGGAGAGGCTTCATAGCTGCAGATGGGAGATAAATCTCATATTCCACCCTAGTACATGATCTCCTGGCCGCCATCCAATTACCAAGCAAAGTTGCTATTATCCATTGTAAGGCACACACTGGTCTCCAAACACACATAGCTAAAGGGAATGCCCTAGCTGATCAGGCAGCAAAAGAGGCTGCTATTAGAACGACAGCAACAGTTTAAATGCCCTCCCTAGTTCCAGACATTACCCTTACTGACAATCTATTGCTCAGCCTCCAGGATTTGGCTACCAGTAGTGACAAAATTGAATGGCAGTCGGTAGGTTCAGTACAAGACACTAATATGGGTCTTATCTGCAAAGATGGGAAACCATGTATCCCAGTTGCAAGCTCCCCGATTTTAATTGCACAATATCATGGTCTTGGCCATAGGGGAGCACAGCCAACCACTGACCTCATTCAGAGAGTTCTTTTTATACTAGTTCTTATATCAAAGGTACAATCTTTTGTTTCAAAGTGTATTATATGTCTCAGAAACAATCCAAATAATTGAAAGAAGGCCCAACACCAGCATCTGAATTACCCAACTTCGCCATTCACTCACTTAAAAATTGACCCATATCCCAAAGACAGGAAGAAAGCAGGAGTATGCCCTTGAAATTGTGGATATGTTCTCTAGATGGCCGGAGGTTTTTCCTACTACCAATGAAACCACACAAATTGTGGTAAAAATTTTGTTACAAGAGATCATCCCCAGATGGGGTTGTCCTGTTCAAATTGACTCAGATAATGGCCCAGCTTTTGCGTCCAGAGTATGTAAGGAGCTTTCCGTAGCCCTTAGGATTGACTGGAAGTTCCATCTCCCTTATCACCCACAATGTTCCGAGGTAGTAGAAAGAATGAATAGAACAATTAAAGAGAAAATAAGGAAAATTACTGGAGGCACATTCACTAATTGGAAAAAGTTCTTGCCTATAGCCCTAGCAGAAATTAGGATGCAGCCTAATAAGAATACTGATTACTCACCATTTGAGGTCCTAATGGGAAGACACTTCCCCACCCTTTGGGGTCCAAAGGCACCCATGATAGAAAAGGGGATCTAGAAGTAGTACAGAATATGTGAGGAAAATTGTAGAAACTTCAGATCAAATTGAACGAGATGTTGCTTGTGCCTCTCCTTTCTCTCCACAGGAGCCTACGCATCCTTTCCAACCAGGAGATGTGGTGATAGTCCAGCGCCTGACAAAAAGATGAAAACAGACTGAGTTCCCATTTGGACCACCCACCCGAGTGTTAGCAGTCACCAGAACAGTGATTCTCACAGAAGAGGCTCAATCTGGATTCACGCTAGCAGAGTGAAAATGGTCCCTGAGGCTTCTTCTCCGGTGACGGACAAAGACAAAGAGGGAGAAGCAGGTGTGAAATCCCTGAACAAAGAGGGGAGCTCAGAAGAAGTTTCCCTGAAAAGTGCCTTGCCACAGGCTGAAGATGATGACCCCACAATATTCTGGGAGATTTGTTTGTCTGCTGATAATTATTAATCTTTGTGTTTTCTTGCCAGTCTGGCTTATTACTACATGTATTTATCACCCAGAGGAGATGAGTTTCTTCTGCAGTGCACCAAATAATCTGTCAGTATATAAAAGAGCTCAGGAGCAAGATCCCTTTGCTCCCGTCCCCTTTTATTCTGAACAGAATAGTATAGTCAAGATGTCAAATGCCCTAAATGTTAGTTGATTGTGCCTTAAAGACTTACAGAGCCCACGAGATCTTATACAAACATGTGTTATTGCTGTGCCTACACCCGAGGAATCCCTCCTTGAAGTCTGGTCGAAGGGTACCAATGCACAATTTTTGATTCCCTTGTATGACTTCTGTGGGGAGTGTCAGAAATTGGGAAATAGCAGGGATAATATTAGAATAATTTCTATTAATGTGACTGCAGCAGAGACTTGTTTTACCTTTTCCCAGGATATGACTTTATATTGTGATAGTAGAGACATAAAAAGTGGATTACATAAGAATAGTGTATATGATTATATTGACGACACTTGTAAAAGGAATAGTAGGTTTGCTAGCTCCCTGAATAATTCCATGAGTTGTAATAAGACCATTGTGACTCCCAGTTTTATCTATAATATAATGCTCCCTAAGGGATGTTTTTTGTCTTGTGGAAACAGCACTTACAATTACATTCCTGCTAATGTTATTGGAGGTCCCTGTGCGTTATCCAGGCTGACTTTGGCCCTTCCCAGTCAACCCCCTATCAGGAGAGCTTACAGATCGGTTACCAAGACTGTATCAGAAGACTGTGACTCTACTTTACCCCTTCTCAGCCGTACAGAATATACAAGTTTGGGTGCCTCTATATTAGGAGTGCCTGGACTGGCTATATATAATGGATTATCTGTTACCTAAACATAATATAGGATGTAAAGATTTTAAAGGAATGTGTTGCTTTAATTTAACTGACCATTCCAGATCAATCCAGTTCCATATTCTAGCGTTACATCAAATCGCCAATAATATGAAGAAGGATGTTGATTCATCCTCTTGGTGGGACTGGTTATTGAGCTGGCTGCCGGATTTGAGTTAGTTAAGAATTTTATTTATCAGTATTATAATTATAATTGCTTCCTTGATTGCCATATGTTGTTGTATCCAATGTATCCCTTCCCTCATACAGTTGTTTTGTGTAATGTGTCAAAAACCCACAGACCCTGGACAATCATATTCTACCTCTCTATGAGAGAAAGAAGATAAGTAATATTCATGACTTAATAGAAGATTGAAGGGTTAAATAGAATAAGCTATATGATTTGTAGGAATGACTGGATGTTGGGTGACATCACACTAGAAGGTGAATGTATTTACATTAGCCTTATGTCCATATATAGAATTGGTTTTACTCAAGTACTATTGTATATGTAAGCGACACCTGTTTCCTGTATGTATAAGAGGTCGTATGATCAAGATTAAATCAGAACTGTTTCAGAGACATACCGTCTGTGTGTATCATTGAGAAATAGTTCTCCAGGCGCCTGTATTTGGAGACAGAGGAGGAATCAGGGTGCATTCAGAAGCAGATTTCTTTCAGGCCTCATTCAAAAATTTGCTGTGGGGCCCAGTCATTTCTAGCTATGCCACTGCTACTACTCCTATCCTGCACTTTAGTAAAGAGAGACATATTTATTTGCCACCACTGGCCTCTCTATTGACTGAAGTACCATGCACCGGCCACTTCATATGCAATACTGCCTTGCACCCTACCAAAACACCTAACAACAAAGGCACCCCAATCACCACCAGACAGGACCTCAACAACAAGGTATGACCTGAGGGAATAAAGGGTGATCTCTCCATTCACTGCACAGCTTTATGAAGCAGCAATGTGAGGATTACCACTATAATCCATGTGTACCATTGTCAGAGCCTTTCAGATCAGAAGACAAAAAAGATGAAGAGGAAGGCTTACATGACCCCAGTCTGTGTATGTGTATTCACACAAGCAGATACTTTCTGCCAAAAAGCTACACTTTTTCATAGCAATGATCTTCTTTTAACCCTTTCCTGACCATAGGCTTTTCAGTTTTTGTATATTTTTTGTTATTTTTTTCACTCTGTGCCTTCATGGATCGATAACTTAAAATTTTTTTAGGGATAATTTGTACTTTGGTTACACTTGATATTACACGTGATATTGCATATGATGTTGTGGGAATCTGGATTTTTTTTTTCAAATGGGGTGGAATTAGAAAAAACAATACTTCCAGTTTTATGGATTTCATTTTTACGGCGTTCCCTATGTGCTAAAATTGACCATTTACCTTCATTCTCTTGGTCAGTACGATTATAGCAAGACTGTACCACATTTATATAGTTTATCTTGTGTTTTTATACTTATAAAAACTTTGGGAAAAAATGTTTTTCGCAGTATCACCATATTTTGACCCCAATATTACATTTTTTTCTGGGGGGGGGGGGCAAAGTTTCTTGCAGGGCAATGTGTACTTATTGATGCCATTTTGCAGTGTATATGATTTCTTTTTTTATGTTATGTTGTTTGATTTACAGGATAAATATGTTTATATGTTAATAGTTTGAACGTTTTGGGACATGTGGTCTTTATTTTTTCTTTACTTATTTTTAATATTGGAAAGGGAAATATGATTTTTTTAATTTTCACTTTTTTAGGGTCCAAGGGGAATGTGCCGCAGGTTGAGGTGGTATGCAGACATTTGGAAGAAAAGGTATAGGGCGGCTTTCCCTCTGATTGGGGATAGCAAGGTGCTCCAAACTGATGTCACACTCTAATCACCAAAAATTGTACAAAGAAGGTGAATGGGCACTCTTATATCTGGACTCACACAGAATTAATGTGGCATCACTAAATTCATTTATTATGTAGATGCAAGTATCAAAGGGAATAGGAGATTAAGTTATATAGTATATAATACAAATTGATATCCGTACCGATAACTCCAAAATAAAAATATAATAAAAAGGCAAGACGTCATACATAAAATCAGCAATCCTGCAACTATTCAAAAAGATACAATAAAATATGCATACTGGTTATCATGGACTAAGTAAGGTAGCTGCTGGGATATAGATATTGCAACCCAAATAGAGTTCATTCAAATCCCGGGTTGGAACAAGTGAGTAAGTCCTCCTAAATTGCAATACACAGGTTGGAGATTGCGACTGAAGGTGTGTATATCAAACACAAAGCTGTGAGCTGTAGGTGAGGGAATCCAAGTCCATGTAAAGTCTGTATACTGCTGTTAAAAATATTGTGAAAAAATATACAAAAAATTGTGGACGTGCAGCAACAGTGAATATTGTGAATTTTAAAGTGCCAATGTGCTCACAGAAAAAAATTCTTCTATATAAATGATTTAATCAAAGTGGTGAATCGTGTATTGCCCACAATCTGAAAGAGCTCTGCAGTAATGGTAGTATAATCTCTTCCCCAAGATATATCTGATATCTCTTTAGGGAATGTAGCTTACTATATTGCTTTATATACAATGTTGCAGTCTGTAATATTCGATTCACAATGCGATCTAATAAGAGGTTTCCGTATTAGATGTTATATCGTGCTATTTGTCAGAGAATAGTTCTGTACTCACATGTATGGAGATGATATCCAGTTCGTGGCGTCCCACGTGGTGTGAGTAAAGGGTAAGCTTACCTCTGGCTTTTATCTGTTATAAGAGGGTTTCGGGAATACCTCACTGGTGCAAATATAGTCTGTTGTGACTGGTGAGCAGGTCCTGCTGTGGGTCAGAGGTACTTCTCTAGTTGTCCCGGAGTCACTTTGTAATATGGTTCCCTGTTTGTCTCGGGCGTCCCTTGTGTCTTCGGCAGTACCTGAGCAGGTAATTGAGCTTCACTAGCTTCCTGCTACTTCCTGTAGCACGTCAGATGCTACCGAGCTGTCTGGGCTCCTTTTAGATGAAAAGCGCTTTCTTTAACAATAGCTAAAACAGCAATGTTAGTTTTTCCATTTGCCGGTTATTGCCAGATACAAATCTCTTATCCTCCACACCAGATGCGTTTCGAAGGCTATCCTGCCTCCCTCCTCAGTGGCTATATGTAGAATATGATTGTCCAGGGTCTGTGGGTTTTGGACACATTACACAAACAGGGAACCATATTACAAAGTGACTCCGGGACAACTAGAGAAGTACCTCTGACCCACAGCAGGACCTGCTCGCCAGTCACAACAGACTATATTTGCACCAGTGAGGTATTCCCGAAACCCTCTTATAACAGCTAAAAGCCAGAGGTAAGCTTACCCTTTACTCACACCACGTGGGACGCCACGAACTGGATATCATCTCCATACATGTGAGTACAGGACTATTCTCTGACAAATAGCACGATATAACATCTAATACGGAAACCTCTTATTAGATCGCATTGTGAATCGAATATTGCAGACTGCAACATTGTATATAAAGCAAAATAGTAAGCTACATTCCCTAAAGAGATATCAGATATTTCTTGGGGAAGAAATTATACTACCATTACTGCAGAGCTCTTTCAGATTGTGGGCAATACACGATTCACCACTTTGATTAAATCATTTATATAGAAGAATTTTTTTTTCTGTGAGCACATTGGCACTTTAAAATTCACAATATTCACTGTTGCTGCACGTCCACCATTTTTTGTATATTTTTTCACAATATTTTTAACAGCAGTATACAGACTTTACATGGCATTGGATTCCCTCACCTACAGCTCACAGCTTTGTGTTTGATATACACACATTCAGTCGCAATCTCCAACCTGTGTATTGCAATTTAGGAGGACTTACTCACTTGCTCCAACCCGGGATTTGAATGAACTCTATTTGGGTTGCAATATCTATATCCCAGCAGCTACCTTACTTAGTCCATGATAACCGGTATGCATATTTTATTGTATCTTTTTGAATAGTTGCAGGATTGCTGATTTTATGTATAACGTCTTGCCTTTTATTATATTTTAATTTTGGAGTTATCGGTACGGATATCGATTTGTATCATATACTATATACAGTACCTATATCTCCTATTCCCTTTGATACTTGCATCTACATAATAAAAGAATTTAGGTATGCAGACATTGCTGGTTGCTAAGGCCTCTCAGTATTCAACGGTATCCTATGGCGGCGATACATTTAAATGCTGTGGCGGGGCACAGGATCCAGTGTCTCCACGCTTCACAGCTCACGCTCATAGGCTACAGACAACATAGAGGCCGACTCAGGTGATGTGATGACCTCAGGCTGGAAGACCTGTATCCTGTGTTGCAATGTTGACAGCAGATGGAGGTGAATATGCTGTGGAGGGAAGGGGGGCTATTATTATAACCAGTGGGCAGTAAAAGGGGCATTTTTCTACTGGAGGCTCTATAAAGGGGCAATTAGTACTACTGGGACACTATAATGGGTTATTTTATTTTTTCTAATAGAGGTAGGCACACTATAAGGGACACATTTTGTACAGGCACTCATAAGGGGGCAATTAGTTCTACTGGGGGCACAATAAGAGAACATCATTTTCTACTGGTGGCACTAAAATAAAGCAATTACCGTAGTACTACTGGGAGCACTATAAAGAGGTATATTTTTCTTCTGCATTAGGGTCCATTCACACGTCCTGTTTTTTTTCATCCTGAAAAACGGTCCGTTTTTTGCGGATCCGTTGTTCCTGAAAATGTTTCCGTATGTCATCCGTATGTCATCCGTTTTTTGCGGATCCGCAAAAAACGGAAACATGTATACATTTCAATAATCAAATAAAGTTGTTTGGATTTCTTTGAAAAAAAAATTAAAAATAAAAAATAAAAAAAAATTTGTTATGTGTTTCCAGGAACGGAATCCGCAAAAAACGGATGACATACGGAATGACATCCGAATGTCATCCGTTTTTTGCGGATCCATTGACTTTGTATTGTACCAGGATCCGATTTTTCAGGACAAGAATAGGACATGTTTTATATTTAAACGGACATGCGGAACGGAACAACGGAAACGGACAGCACACATTGTGCTGTCCGATTTTTTCCAGGACCCATTGAAAATGAATGGGTCCAGATCTGGTCCTGATCTGTTCCTGAAAAAACGGAACAGATCAGGAAAGAAAAAACGGACGTGTGAATGGACCCTTATAAGGTGCAATTACTACTACTGGGGACACTATAAGTGGCATATTTTCTACTGGCACATGTTATGTAAACCCTCCTAACTGGAATTTGGGAGAGACATCAAAGGGCCTTCAAATCTGTCAGTGTGTTCAAATTTAGAGGCAATCTATTGGAGACAAGAAATATCAGACTGAAGCAATGTCAGTATAAACACTTGTCTACCCGGGCAATGCCAAGCTCTTTATTAAGGCAGTGGGATTGCCAATATAAAACTACATGTCCTAATCAATGATTATATTATACAGTGAGCGTGCGTAGAAAGCATCCAGGTAGCAGAAGCTGACCATAAAGAGGTGTGAAGCAGCCCACCTCACTCTCCCCCAAGGATCTGGTATGTACTAGTTAATTCCAGGAGCTGCTGTTTTCATGAGCTCGGACAATACCCTGAAGTGACCTTCATACAAAAAGAGAGCTGTGAATTCAAGAAATGTGTATTGTTCTATCACACACATAAGGGGCAATTCGTACTAGTGAGGACACTATAAGGGGGCATTTTTTTTTTACTTGCACCACTATAGGGGCAATTAGTACTACTTGGGGCACTATAAGTGAGTTGTTGTTTTTTTTTTCCTACTGGCAGCACTATACGAGGGCAATTAGCACTATTGGGGGGCACTATAATGTGATATTTATTTTTATTTTTATGGCCAGCACTATAAGGGGGAAACAGTATGGCCACTTTATTACAACTGGGTAGACTATAGGCAGTGGCGTACTAAGGGGGGTCCGCCCCGGGTGCCGCTCTCAGGGGGTTGCCAGATGCAATGAGCGCTTCCATCAAAACAGATGTAAGCGCTCATGGCTGGAGCACTGGGGGCTGTAGTCCTGTCACTCACCGCTCAGCTCCCAGCGCTCCTCCCCTCCTTCAGGCCAGCACCGCACAGAATGGTGAAGCAGGGAGACTTCTCACTGCTCCACCCTTCATCCTGCAGGCACAGATTGCGCTGCCGACATGTGTGGGTGGAGCCTGTAGCCCAGAAATCTGCATAAGCCCCGCCCACACAGTGCTGCAGAGCAATCTATGCCTGTAGGGAAGAGAGGTATGTGAGCTTCAGGAACGGCTTTATTACGGAGGGGGCAAAGAAGACTTTATTACTATGGAGGGGGCATAAAGGACTTTATTACTATGAAGGGAGCACAGAGGACTTTATTACTATTGAGGGGGCACATATAGCATTACTACTATGGAGGGGGAACAGAGGGCATTACTAATGTGAAGGTGGCACAATGGGCATTTCTACTAAGGAGGGGGCACAGAGCCAGAGGGCATTACTGCAATGAATGGGGCACAGAGGGCATTATTAATGTGAAGGGCGCACACTGGGCATTATTACTGTGAAGGGGTACAATGGGCATTATTACTATGAAGGAGGCACAGTGGGCATTATTACTATAAATGGGGCACAGTGGGGAGTTTCTATGAAGGGGACACAATGGGGATTATTACTATGAAGGGGAACAATGGGGATTATTACTGTGAAAGGGGCACAAAGAGGGCATTACAACTGTGAAAGGGGCACAGAGAGGGCATAACTACTCTGAGGGGGGCACAATGTGGGCATAATTACTGTGAGGGGCACACATCTGTACAAAACTACTGTGAAAGTTGTACAATGAGGGCAATACTACTGCGAGGGGGTACAATTTTTTTAAGGAATTTGGGGGGTGCACACCAATGACTATAGGCAGGCATCATTACTACTGAGGCATATTATAGTGGGCATCATTATTACTGGGGGACATTAGTACAACTGAGGGCACTATAAGGGGGACATATTTACTACTGGGGCACACTGGGGGTGTTAATAATACTGGGTGCATTATGGTGGGCTTTATAACTACTGAAGGGACTATTTTAACATTTCTGGAGCACTATAGGGGGCATTAGTTTCACAGGGGACATTAAAGGTGGGCATGAGTTCTACTGGGGACATAATGGTAGGCTTTTATCCCTTTTCTTGATTTATGTTTTTGTTTCGCTCCCGCCATCTACAGGAATGCATTTTTTTTAAATCTAGAGTTTGATGTTTTTTATTAAATAAAATAAAGATTATTTAAAGAGGACCCTTTTCTCCAGACTTGCATTCCCTGTGTAATAACAATTCTTATGACTCTGTGTTGTGCCATTCCTCCTGTTATTTCTACTTAAAGGGAACCTGTCATGTGGATATTTGATTATAATCTAACTAATTATATACAATCATTAACTACTAAAAAGTACCTTAGATGTATTCACTTACTGGTGTGACAGATGGTTACCTCATAATATGCACACAAAGATGCCACATGCCGCATGCTAATGAGCTGATTTGAGTCCAGCGTGATGTCAGCGAGTCCAGCGTTTTTTTAATTCAGAGCTATAGCCACTCCCCTGCCCACCTGCTGCTGATTCATATGGAAAATAACTGTCAATAAGCATCAGGTAGTGGGAGAGAGTCAGGAGCTCCTAAATATTCATGACTCATCATTATCAGCTGGAGCTTTTCAATTCAAGATGTTGGCAGATTGACTGGGTCAACTAAAGAAAGTGACCCAGCATTTTGCTAAGAGAATCAGCCACTTATTTATGTTGCCCTTAGTTAGGACACCATAAAACTGGTGACAGGTTCCCTTTAAAGTTTATGAATGAATTGTCAGCAGCTTATAGTAAAGGTTCAAATGAGTGTTACCAGTCGGGGCACAGTCTGACACCATCAGCACTGACTGGACAGTCAGACACACCATCTAGTGGTAGCATCTAGCAGTATCTTTACTGCAGACTGCTAGCATTTTATTTGGTAACTTCTACAGAAATAATACTGGCCTGGCACAGCACATAAAAATAGATGCTTCAGAACTGCTATTACAAGAGGAATTCAAGTAATTACAAGTTAGGAGGGGTGACAGATAGTGTTGAGCGAGCATGCTCGGCACATGGCGGTACTCAGTCAATAAACGTGCAGGTAAGTACTGCTATGACTGTAATGCCGTAGCCTTGTTGGTTACTGGCATTACAGTGATTGGCTGGCCGAAACACATGATTGGGTGCTATATAGCACCCAATGGCGCGTGTTCAGCTCATTATTAGTCAGGGAGAGCTGCGCTTAGTAAGGAACAGAGAGTGTAGGGAGTGTGATCGCAATTGTGTGTGATGGCAGCAATATAATATAGACATCAATGTTTTATTTCCATACTTTTCAATACTTTTCCTATAGAGGGTGTCTGCAGTGACTTGTGACATCTGTGCAGTACCTTCTGTGTGTCAGGACAAGAGACAAGGTATTGCACAGATGTCACAAGTCACTGCAGACAACCTCTATAGAAAAAAGTTTTTAAAAGGATGGAAAAAATACGCTAGTTTTCACTTATATTTTCCCTTGAAAAATCTGGCCCTGACCCACAGAAGGTAATTTTTCTATAGAGGGTGTCTGCAGTGACATGTGACATCTGTGCAATACCTTCTGTGTGTCAGGGCCAGAGATAGAAAAAATATAAGTGAAATCTATTTTCCCTTTTCCATAATTTGATGTACTTTTTCCATATACTGTGCTTGCTGTGAACCGTGACATCCGTGCCACATCTTATGTGTCAAGCATGCATATAACATTTTATATGAAGAAGGCAAGCATTAAGGGATGGGGAAGTGGCTGTGATGCTGATGGTCCACGCATAGGACGTGGCCCTGGGCACGCTGAAACTATGTCTGCTGCCAAAGCACAAGATAAAAACAATCATCCACGATACCTAGCTTTATGTCCCAGTTTGCAGGGCGTCACAGGACAAAACTCTTGAAGTCAGACCAGTGCGATCAGGTGGTCGGTTGGATTGCAGCAGATAATGCTCCCATTCAGTTAAGCACCACCCTGTCTTCCACCATGTCCAGTCTCAGTAGCCAAGAGTCTGGTCAATAGAATCCTCACCCTGATACTGCTTCCTCCCACCATGGAGAGTCTGGCCAAACAAGTGACCCCACACTCGGAAATTCCGAGGAGCTCTTTTCATCGCCATTACTTGATTTGGCTCTCTCGCCAAGCAAGCTTGTAGAGGGACATGAGATCTTGTGCCCTGATTCACCACCTCTTGAGCATCCACAGTCACAAGAACATGATGGTGGGGAACGACAATTAGTGTTTAATGAGGAGGATGTTGATGAGACACAGTTGCCAATGAGTCAATCGCAATTACTGTCTCAAGAGGTTGATGAAGAGGATGAGACACAGTTGTCAATCACTGAACTTGTGGTTATGTCAACAAATCATGAGAATGATCAGAGTGAGGTAGTGGAAGAAGAGGTGGTGGACGAAGAGGTAACTGACCCAACCTGGGAAGGTGGAAAGCCGAGAGAGGACAGCAGTACAGAGGGGGAGGGATCTGCAGCACCGCAACAAGTTGGAAGAGGCAGTGGGGTGGCAAAAGGGAGAAGGCGGGCCACACCACACAGGCCTGCAACTGTTCGACAGAGCACCCACTTGCGGAAATCTTGCCAAGGGGTAGGTGTTCCGCAGTATGCACTTTTTAGAGGAAAGTGCGAACAACAAAAGAAACATTTTCAAGATTGGACCAACTTTTAGTGGAAAGTCTATCAGAGTGGGTAGTGACGAGCACATGTGGTATGCCGAGGACATTGCTGACATTTTAATTGACCCAGTGCTTCCATGTTATTGAAAGCAGCTGCAGTTAAAGGACTATGACATAAATGTTCGATATTTGCTAGTACCACATCTGGGACTTGCACTTATCTTGAAAGCAGGGCCTCATTTTGTGCTGCCATGAATGAAGAAGTGGCCGCATATATGTGGCCCTCTCCATTCACTTTTATGGGAATTCCAAAAATAGCCAAAACACTTGGCTCCAGAACTCCCATAGAAATGAATGGAGAGTGCAGTGCATCCTGTGGTTATACCTTAAATATCTAGATGGGAATGCCACTTTAATTATTGCAATTTCTCCCCTTTAATGTCGTCATCATAGTGTTGAGCAAATCAAAGTGCACAAAGTGGACATTTTTCAGGGAAAAACTGATTAGATGCAAAGCAGAATTTCCTTGTGCTTCATGGTAAAAAATCGATTTCCCCTGAAATGGGGTAAAAACTTTTTAAAAAGCATACTTATTTCAACCATTTGAGAACGAACTGCCCACCGCCGCCATCTTGATTGAAGATCTTGTGAAATCCCGTGTGCGGTGACGTATGACGTCACTACGCCAGCCAACGTGATTTTGTGCTGTATCTTCAATCAAGATGGAGGTGGCAGGCTCTTCACGATCAAATGGATGAGGTGGGTATGACTTTATTTTAATTTTATTATAGACTTAAATAGTAAAGTCAGATGCCGCATCTGTCAGCGATGAATGCAGCATCTGAGGGGAACAGTGATGAGTCTGTTTCTCACTCCACTGTTAAAGCCAGAATGAGAAAAGCCTGGTAATCTAACACCAAAATCTTCTGGTCACTGTTTGAGGTCGATTCAGGGGCCCATAGAGCTCTGAAACAATGCATGATAGTTGTTACAATCATGAAAGTATCATTCAGTTCGGGACCATTTTTTTTTGTACAGTTAGTTAAATGGTTATAACTTTTTTATTTCTTGGGCTAGCAATGTGTTATGCAGCTTGGCTCTCCCTGGCTCACCTGTTCCCCTGTTTCTGTGGCCAAGGACCCTTCTCCCTGGCATTTCTCTCTTTTCTGGCAGGCCACAGCTTGTTTCTTGCCAGCAGCACCTCTCACTAACCATAGGGCAAGCTTGTCTTTGCTACCTGACCTGGCCTTTGCCTGATCTTATTTCTGACCCTGAGCTGCCTGCTCTGACCTAGGACTGTTTATTGTATTGAACATACTCTGTCTGCACTGCACTTGCCGGGTCTATGACTACGGTTTTGCCTGATTCCTTGGTGCTCCACCCTGTGGGTCAGCAGTCACTTGAGCTTGATTACTCAGAGAGATAGCAGCAAAGTTTGGACTCCTGTATTGGGGTTAAAGAGTAAATACCAGTGAAGACACTTATATAACACACTTGGGAGTAGCCTCAAGCTAAATATGTTTCAATGGCACAGTAGTTTCACAAACAAGGAGTAACAAAATGTGATTTGTTGGCCTTTTTGTGATTAACATTGGCTTATTTTTATGCCATTTATATATGCTTATTTTATGGTTTTTTTTTTACTTTTTAGAATTTTTTGTTAGCACCTACCATAAATTTGGATACATTACATGTCCAATTTTGGAAAACCAGTGTTAACTAGTGGTACAACAATGATTAAATACCTTTTCATTGTAAGGGCCGCTTTTACATGGTTCAACGAGTGGGAATTACCTTGCTCCCGAACACTTGTTCCGGATCCCATGTAAACATGCTACCAATTACCTGACAAACAAATGAACACTCATATGTCAGGTGATATTGTCTCTTATTCAGCACTAAATATCATCATCTTTCGCACATGCTCTGTGTATACGGGAAGATGTGCTGCAGACAAAGGAAAACTGTATGTGGGACAATGGTCATAATGATTTTACAATGATTGTCACATGTCAACGCAGTCTTTGAAAGCAGGTGACCCAATTTAGTTGCCCACTTTCTGGCTTCTTGTCACCAATGTATATGTAAGATGACTATATTACACTTACTAATATAGCTTTTGGAGAAAATATGTGCCATTTGCTATATTTCATCAGCCATGCCTCCGTGTGAAGAAATCTGTGCTGTCTGCATAAAGATCCTGTCCATTAGTGTTGGGCTTCGAGAAATTGCGAAGATTTTCAATATAGTACTATATATTCGTATTCTCAAATAGTCTAGATTTTTTTCATCAGTAACCTCCCTACTTGCTTGTGGGCCAATGAGAAGCCTGCAATGTCTTTGAGCTTAGTAACATCTCTAGCAACCAATAGGAAAGTTGCCTACCCCTTACTATATAAGAACCTCCCCAGCAGCCATTTTCTGCAGTTTTATGGAGTTCTGATAGAGACAGCAGTGACATTGCTGTGCTCTGTGCTTTACTGTTTAATTACATTAGATAGTTAGCTTATATTATATATATATATATATATATATATATATATATATATATTACAAATAGTTAGTGGAAGATAGTCAGTGTAGGTTATATCCTGATATAGTGTAGCTGTAGTATAGGTTCTGCTGTCCATACATACATGCTACAGACATAGTGCTGTGATGTCACAACAATACTTACTGCACCAATCAGTAATATGCTGTCAGACCTGCTAAAATGGGAAGTTGTACGTTTTGAGCAAAAATATGTGCATCATTAATGTTCATTTGCACAATTGCAAATATATTGGCGCACTCTATCTGCATATAAAGCTATTGCAATGTTCTGCCGTGCCAACCATTTTCTCCAGTCTCAGGAAACCTCTAGCAGTTTGAAATATTTAGCAACAGTGACCCATGCCTGTACTGCGCACGCAATATGCGTATATTACATTGACGATTTTCACAATCAAGAAGATAATTGTGAATTCACAAAAATATGAGGAATATTTATCCAAATATTTGCGAAATATTGCAAATTCGAATATTGATGGCGGCTGATGGAGGGTCATGTGACTTGATACATCACTCAGCCTCTTCCATTTCAACACTGCAAAACGCCCAACAGAACTAGTGCAGATGACAGGTGCAGTGTATTTAACTGGAGACAACATCTCATGGAGGTGATTTGCCTGGTCATATGACCCTCCATCATCGGCCATTTTATGGACAGGACCTCATTATGGACAGCAGAAAAGACATGGCAAACAAGGGGGCTTAACTTATGAAATATAGAAAATGGTACAGAATTTCTACAAAGACCCTATTAGCAGTGATGGTCAGTTTGCAATGTTCGCCAACGAACACATGCGGGCTGCCGTTTCGACTCACCCGTCCTGCGATGCACAGGTAAGCCCTTACCTGTGCTTGCGTCGGGAGCCGGTCTGAAATAAAATGCGGTCACCGGGAGCAGGCAGTTCCGAGAACAGCCCAATGAAGGCCCACGGGCGAGTCAAGATAGCAGGCTGCAGGTGTTCGCTGGCAAACACTGCGAACTGACCATCACTGTCTATTAGTAAGACACAGCAGTAACCAGAAAGTGGTCAACCCCTTTAATTGTTACCTGTTGCTGTTTTCTCTCCAATCCGTTTTGTTCTTATGTATACAAGGAATAACTCAGCAGTAAAAAATGAAAGGCAGTTTTTTTTTTATTATAAATTAGTCCACCCCACACTTCAGCAGCACTGTAGACATCTGCCTACTCTACCTATCAATCATCCCATACATCTAGGTAGATCTATTGTTTGGCCAGCTATGGCCTTTCGGTTCCAATACAAGCCAGCCAAAGGTATAAACATACTAAAATATGCAATGAAGTTGTAGCACTGCTTGGTGCACAGTAAAGCTGCTCTTCCTCATTTATAGCACACACCATGTATTTTTAAGGCTTTGCTTGTTTTAAATTCTTAGTAAATATTTGATTAGCTATCTGGAACAGGCCCAGATTTTGCAGCATTCTTTTTTTTATATTTTTCTCCAATAATTTCCTTTTTGCCAGGAGGAGAAGGGACCTCATTGAGCTGCCGTCATTTGTTTTTAATGATGTTTACATCAGCAGATGGGGTGACAGAAAAAAATCACTTTTTAAACAGAATTTATTACCCACTGGCTGCTGCTTTAACTGTATCTCACGGCCGGCCCTTAGTTTCCATGGCGACACAGGGCCACTGCAAGCTATTGGTGGTTTAACCTCTTCAATGGCAGAGGGATGATCAATTCAATGCCTCTATACACTACAATGTATGCAGATGATGCATGCACCTCATAGTCTGTTCCGTTTACTTGCGAGATGTGCATTTTATGATTTTTTTTTTTAGCTCATTTAAGGGTTCAGCTTCTCAAATGATGCCTTAAAGCTATTGGAAGCAAAATAACATAATAATTTATATAAGGAGATATATGTGTTAGTGCATGTAATACAAGGTGATGATAGTGACTTGGATAACCTTGCGCTTCACTCTAGGGTACGATTTTAGGGGACTTTGCTGATGTTCAGTCGAGGGTTTTGTAAATGGTGACTAAAACAGAATATCTCCAGATTCCATGATTAAGGATTGATGTGTTCTTCACAAATTAATTTAGGCCCCTACATCTGGCACAATATTTGGAGCATTAAATGTGTCCCCACTGGTGTCAAAAGTATGGTACGTCACAATGCAGGCAACAGACTGGCATCACTGTGCCAGCCCTAGGAGTGTGGGAGTGCCAGCCCCCATGAGTACTGTGACAACAACTACCACCAACACCTCTACCACTTCCATCCTCCTCTCTGTACGCCCACTTTGTACTACACACACACACAGGGTATGTGTATCATGCAGTTGCCCCTAGCCACTGAATGTATTCTTTTCACACTCAGTGTGGTCACAACAGGCAGCCACCACTACTCACCAGTCACCAGTCTCTTACCACAAGCCACAGTGTACCTCAAATTATATATATCAAGGCCGCTACTCAGATAATCAGTATAAAATCAACGGGTGATTTAAGGGTACAGTAGTCTGAGTTGAGCGAATAATTCAAAGATTTGATTCGGCGGATTTGCAGAATTTTCCCAAAAAATTAGCTTTGTGACGAATTACTTCACCACGAAACACATTTTCTTGTAAATAGTGGGTGCAATGACAGGGAGATGCTATAGCACTGCCCCCATCATTGTACCCCTCAGATGCTGCGTTCATACATGATTGTGGCATTTGAATATAAAAACAGTATAAAATTTACAAATCAACTTTGTGGGATTCGATTTGCTAATCTCTAGTCACCATCTCTGGAACTACTACCTTGAATCAGGTGCATCATGTTCTTGTCTCCAGGCCACAAGTGGTCAACAAGCACTTGTGTTACTCAAACAGGTCTTCTAACTGTGGTTGAGAACTCACTTAAATGGCCTGTTCAGCGATAGCAGTCCAGAGTAGTTAAGTGTAGATGGCAATCCACAATTACCCACTTGGCTCTCAGTGTTTCTACCTCTTTCAGTAGACCCAACTCCAACCACAGATCTTTCTGACTAGTAGCTAACTAGCCACAGGTGTTCCCTGACTCATCAACACTATTCTATACACACTTTAACTGACTGTCAATAAGGTATTCACAACACTCACTGATCCCCTACTGCAGCCATTCTAATGCTGCACTCTCCACATCCAGGTCCCAGTTTGACACAAAGGACATAAGTCAGAATGCACACTCAGCCAATCTCTGGCTACAGAGATGACACCTCAGCTATTGATTGGCTGAGCAGCATTCCCTGTTTTCCTGTTTATTGAACAGGGACCAGGAATTGGAGAGCAGTGGAGGACCAAAGCAACATTTAAACAGCAGTGATAGAGATTAAGAGGAGTGAGTAATAATTATTCTTTTGTGGGGGGGGAGGGATAGTTGGTGCTGTATCTGATTTTACAGTGGGGACAATTTTCATAAATTGACTCATCTGCCTCCTTTCCAGAGGATCTAGAGTGGAAAATCGCTTAAAAAATTTAAACTGTTGACTTTTTGGGTGGTTTGATACGTTTACAAGGCACTGTATTATCTGCACTAGATTTGTCCACTATACGCCACTATCCGTTTATTCAAGATCAAACTTTATCTTCCAGCAGAGTGCTTCACTAAAAACACAAAGGCCCATATTTATTAAAGACTAGTGTTTGGTATACCAGGCTTATTAAAAGGTGCATGCTTCTTAACAAATTTAGCCCATTTTGGGATTGTCTGAACAGATTTGCGCTACAATGTGCACCAATTTGTTTTTTATCTTAAAGGGATTGTCTTACTTCAGCAAATGGCATTTATCATGTAGAGAAAGTTAATACAAGGCACTTATTAATATATTGTGTCCACATTGCCTCATTTGCTACACTTCTCGTTTCCATGGTTATGACTTGAGATGAGCTAATCGAAGTTGACGAAAAGTGGAATTTGATTTGTATCTGAATTTTCTGATGCTTCGTGGTAACGAATTGCATTTTTTCCTGAAATGGCTGCTGCACTTGTGAGGACATGGATCAAAGAACTATGGGAACGAGGGATCACACACAAAGCCATGCATGCAGCCAAGCAACAGCCAGCCAGCCCTGTGATGTCACAGCCCTATAAATAGCCTCAGCCATCTTGGATTCAGCCATTTTCCAGTGTACTAAGTGCAGGGAGAGACATTAGCAGGCACTAGGGAAAGTGCTAGGAAAGACTTGAAAGACTAAATTTAAGTAGTTAATTTGTTTTCCCTTAGTCTCCTCAGCAGCACAATATGGGGTGTCTCCGCCCCTGTGAACCAAATAGGACCGGGAATATTTAATGAAAAAATTAAACAATTAAGCAAGCACCTTCTTCCCAAGTGCCTATATAGGGTCTAACCCACACAAGGACATTGAGTATTTATAAAGTAATAATAAACAAACTAAAGGAAGGGAAGCTTGGGGTGCTGAGGAAACTAAGGGAAAACAAATTAACTACTTAAATTTAGTCTTCCCTGGCATCCCTCAGCAGCACAACATGGGGATTTAGCAAGCATTACCCCCATTGGGAGGGATTACCTGCTTAGCAGAATTTATAATAGATCTAACGAAAATCGTTTCACTAGATAGGAAAGAATCTACCCTATAGTGCTTAAGGACTGTAAGTGGTGTGCTCCAAGTAGGAGGTAGACACAGACCTGGTGGTATGGGCATTAGTAAAAGATGGGGGATCTAAAACAAAGCTTGATACATTCCGTAATCCATCTGGATATAGTTGGTTTAGAAGCTTTGTGTCCTCTTTTCCTACCTTGTAGGATGATCAAGAGAATTTCATCCTTCCGAAAGGAGGCAGTTCTAATGATGTAAATCCTAAGACATCTAACCAGATCCAGGTTATACAGGCTCCTATCCTCTTCCATCTCTGAAGAAGGAGAGTAAGATGGTAAAGATATGACCTGATTAATATTTGCAAAGGAAGCGACCTTTGGGGAAAAATAAGGAAGAAACCTTAAAAGGACCATCCCAGGTAGGAAGGTAGTGTAAGGTTCAGCAGAAGAGAAGGCTTGAATCTCTTCTACTCTCTTTGCAGAGGTAACTGCAAAAAGTAGTACCGTCTTTAGAGTGAGGAACCTAAGTTCCACATCCTCTAAAGGTTCAAACGGCTGCCTGGCAAGCCGTTTAAGGACTAACGCCAGATCCCATGAAGCAATAGGTTGTGTTAACCTAGGGCGCATTCTTGAAATGGCTTTAACAAAAGACTTGACCACCGGCTCTTCAAAGTACTTCCTGTGAAGAAAAGCAGAAAGTGCTGCTATCTGAACCTTTAAGAAATTTGGAGCAAGTCCTCTAGTAGAAAAAAAAACGTCTAGTAGAAAATCCAGGATTTGAGGTAAGGATGGTGTAGAAGGATCTATCTTCTTAGTAGAACACCAGTTGTAGAAAATCTTCTTGACTCTGGCGTAAGTCCTATTAGTCGCCTCACTCTTAGAGTGAGAAAGCGTGTCCAATATACGGTCCGAAAAACCCTTGGCTTTTAAGGTCCTTTTAAAGGGTTTCTACCACTTCGTTTTCACATAATTAGGTGTCAGACACTAGCGATCCGCTTCCCTGCTCAGACATCTCCACTGCGCCTGCACCGATGACGTCATAGTGCTCCATCGGAGCAGTGGAGATGTCTGAGCAGGGAAGCGGTCGGACATTCACTGCGCATGTGCCAAATACAGACGTGCACGGCGCATGCGCGAGAAGTCGTCCGCTTGATCGCATTCAGGAGGAGATGGGCGGGCTGGAGGGATGCGCTGGGCGGCGGCATCTTGTGAAGGTAGACCGATCCTCTAGGTGCTAATGACGCCCCCATAGCACCTAGAGGGTCATTAGCATATCAATATAAGTTCTTTTTTTTAGCGAAACAGCTGCCCCAAAAGCTATTATATTAGGATTGTTTGGAAGAGCAGTCACTAGCGGATCGCTAGTGTCTGACACCTAGTTATGTGAAAACAAAGTGGTAGAAACCCTTTAAGGATCTGTGAATCTCCAGGCTGTAAGGTTGAGTGCCTTCAGATTGTGGCAGATCTGCGTGCCCTGGGTCACAAGATTTTGCATGGGGGAAGTCTCCAATAATTCCCTTGACTCATAGTCATTAACTGGGAAAACCAGGATCTCTTGGGCCAGAAAGGTATGATTGCTATGACCAAGGCCTGATCCTGTCTCACCTTCATCAATACCTTGGGTATCATGGAAATTGGCAGAAAGATGTAAGCCAGCCTGAAATTCCACTGGAAGGACATTGCATCTACTACCATTGCATCTACTGCCATGTAAAGGGAGCAAAAAATCCTCAGTTTGGCATTGTCTCTTGTTGCCATCTATCTGTGGAAGTCCCCAATGATCCACTAGTTGACAGAAAATTTCCTGATTTAGAGACCATTCTCCTGGAATAGTAAGGTTGCGACTCAGTCGGTCTGCCAATACATTCCTTGCTCCCTTTATGTGGACAGCAAGTAACCTGGTTACCCTGGTTTCTGCCCCCCAAAAAATCTCCCCTACTTTCTGAAGAAGTGTTACAGATCTGGTACCCCCCTGCTTGTTTATGTAATAAACTGACGGCATGTTGTCCGTCTTTATTTTTACCGCTTTTCCAGTCAGAAGAGGGGAAAAATGGTGCAGGGCATAGAAGATGGCTCTGAGTTCCTTTATATTGGAGGAGAGGGACAACTCTTGCTTGCTCCAAGTTCCAGCTATTGTTCTCCCTAGAAGATGGGCTCCCCAACCCGAACTAGAAGCATCGGTTGTTAATATAATCCACTTGGGTTCCTGGAGAGCCAACCGTCCGTGGGAGTAGCCCACCAAGCCAATGAGAGACGCACTCTGGCAGATAGAGTGTGAAGATTCTCCAACGATGACACTCTTCTGTCCCATGACCGGAGACCTTCCGCCTGAAGAGGTCTCAGATGCCATAATGCCCATGGGACTGCCTCTAGTAGAGGAGGAGAGTAGACCCAGGAACTTCATGAGGACTCTCAAGGTTACTCTCCTCGGAACTCTGAGGAACTAATATTCCCTGGATATGCTGTCCTTCCTTGCAGATGAGAGGTACAAACGCATGTTGTGGGAATTTATGATGAAACCCAGAAAGGTTATCCTTGTGGATGGAATTAGGTGGGACTTTTCTCAATTGATAATTTATCCGAGATCCTGAAATAAGGTCAATGTGGTGCTGATCTGAACCTCCAGGTTGTCCACAGATCTTGCCAGGATCAGCCAGTCGTCTAGATAAGGAATTATACGGATCCCTTGGAACCTTAAAACCGCGACCATGGCTGAGACCACCTTTGTAAATTTTCAAGGCTATCCGAAGAACTTTTCGGTGGGCTTCTAGGATGGGAATGTGAAATGATGCCATGACGTCGTCTGCCATAATAATGGATTTTACTGACCTTATTATCTCCATGCGGAACTTTCTTTTCACCAAATGCCGATTGAGTTAGTGAAGATCAATTATGAGTCTCCATTTGCCTCTTGATTTGGGGACTAGGAATACAGGGGAATAAACCCCCCTTCCTTCCTCCGGAATGGGAACTGGTTGCAAGGCAGCCATTGATATTAACTCCAGGATTGCATTCTCTATGATAACCTGCTTGGGAGGTCTCAGGACAAGGAAATTAGGAGAGGACTGGAAGGAGAGGCTGTCGGGTATATAGAGCAAATGAATACCCTCTCTTTAGTATATAAAGCACCCACTGATAACCCTCTATAACACTCTGCCAGGCTGAAAGAAAATATTGGAGGTGGCTGCCTACAGGGAGACGCATCGTGTCAGAAGTCACGAGGCTCTTCTTCCAGAGGATCCAGCTCCTCTTTCCCGTCTCTGAGGTCTAGACTGACAGGATCTCTGGGGGGAGTAACCATAATGAGACTGTCTGTAGTTGGAACGAAAGGAACAAAGTGCCTGGGGAAGGGACTTTCCCTTTTTATCTGAAAAATCCTCCATGAGTTTATCCAATTTAGATCCAAACAATTTACCTGGCCTGTACTTTAAGTTACACAGGTCATGTTTGGACGGGTTATCACCCGACCAAGGGCGAAGCCATAAAGCCCTACGGCCCGCAGATGATAGGATCTAGCGGCAAGTTTTACCTGCTGACAAGAGGAGTCATACAAATAATCTAATGTTAGGTTAATCTTGTTAAACAATTTCAGGTTGTTCTCCCTACTAATCCCAGAGTCTACCTCTTTTTATACTCTATCCAACCACTTCCTCATAGATCTGGCTACTTGAAAAGAAGCCACCCCCACACAAGCCTGACTAGAGGCTGAGGCATAGGACCGCTTTAGAGCAACTTCAATCCTCTCATCCATAGGTTCACGCAATACTGAACCGTCCTCAGAGGGCACTAACGTTTTCTTGAATAGTTTCGCCACTGCAACATCAACCTTAGGAGGTAAGATCCATTCTGCTGACTGTTCAGCATTGATAGGAAAAAGCGTTTTGAAGCGCTTTCTTATCACTGGGGCTCCTTCAGGATGTTTCCACTCAGCTGACATCATGTCACTGAGTATGAAACAAAGTATATTGGGTTTTGACGGCTCACCTCGTGATATATGGGGCGGGTGCTCCAACCGGTATAGGCACACCCCGTCTATAAAGTAAGAAATAGATATAAAATGTAGATTGGTTGTGCACACCTCATATGCAAGTATGTATATATATATAATAAGGCTGTTAACAGCCTGCATTTGTGGGAGGGGCGTCTGGCTATTTATCCCCCTACCTGCCGCTCAGCCAGGCGCCCGAGCCTCACGCATACCTGCAGTATACTTCTACTTCCGACCCGAGTCCTTGCTTCCGGTATCCCGTGCGCACGCACTATCCCGTGCGCACGCACCGCCGACGTCCGGACTGCCGCTCGCCAGGCTATCAGGTATCAGGGGCACAGCTGGCTCCGCTCTAGCTGTGCCTCACGCCTGGCCTCTGGCCCCTGGTGGTTCGAGTTAGGGGCTGCTCTTCCCCAGCATGATCCGCACGCATGTCAGGGGAAGCGGCATCTGGTTTGAACTGTTCTGCCGGTCACACGCCGACACGATTGGGGAATCATAATTGAGTCTCATTTAGGTTGGCAGTCGCGCCTCACTTGCACCATTCAGGAACTTACCGGTTATCTCATTATTCACTCCAAGGTTTTGCTGCACAGGGGGTATTGGCAAGTTCTGGTCCTGTGATGCAGGTAGTGCTCCTGTTTTTAGGGGGGCGCTGTTCCTTGCGTTAAGACACCGGTCAAAAAAAAAAAAAAGAGGATGAAAGCCTGCCTAGCCCTGCCATTTGCATCACAATACCAGAACGTGCGGTTTATGTGTAGTTGGAGATTTCACTTTATGGCTTCACCAGCGGTTTCTGTGTTCTGTCGGATCATCCGGGGTCCCGTGCCTCCTGGATCGGCCAAGTTGTAATGTTCCTGGGAAAAAAATGAGCTATGTTTTTTCGAAAAAAAAAAAAAAAAAAAACAACACTCCGCCTTCATCTCTGCATCAGCATCACATTGCCAGAGTTGGCGCCGTGAAGTTGGTGTTACTTTACTGTTCAATTTAGTAATTTTATTTCACGTTGCTTCCGTCTCCATCACTTGTCTCTGGTTCGCCCGGGTTGTCAGTGTCCCTGGATCGCCAAGGTTGTCAGTGTCCCTGGATCGCCCGGGTTGTCAGTGTCCCTGGATCGCCCGGGTTGTCAGTGTCCCTGGATCGCCCGGGTTGTCAGTGTCCCTGGATCGCCCAGGTTGTCAGTGTCCCTGGATCGCCCAGGTTGTCAGTGTCCCTGGATCGCCCAGGTTGTCAGTGTCCCTGGATCGCCCAGGTTGTCAGTGTCCCTGGATCGCCCAGGTTGTCAGTGTCCCTGGATCGCCCAGGTTGTCAGCGTCCCTGGATCGCCCAGGTGGTCAGCGTCCCTGGACCGCCAAGGTTGTCAGCGTCCCTGGATCGCCCGGGTTGTCAGTGTCCCTGGATCGCCCGGGTTGTCAGTGTCCCTGGATCGCCCGGGTTGTCAGTGTCCCTGGATCGCCCAGGTTGTCAGTGTCCCTGGATCGCCCAGGTTGTCAGTGTCCCTGGATCGCCCAGGTTGTCAGTGTCCCTGGATCGCCCAGGTTGTCAGTGTCCCTGGATCGCCCAGGTTGTCAGTGTCCCTGGATCGCCCAGGTTGTCAGTGTCCCTGGATCGCCCAGGTTGTCAGTGTCCCTGGATCGCCCAGGTTGTCAGTGTCCCTGGATCGCCCGGGTTGTCAGGGTCCCTGGATCGCCCGGGTTGTCAGGGTCCCTGGATCGCCCGGGTGGTCGACGTCCCTGGATCACCCAGGTTCTGTCTTTGTTTAAATGTCAGTGTCCCTGGATCGCCCAGGTTGTCAGTGTCCCTGGATCGCCCGGGTTGTCAGTGTCCCTGGATCGCCCGGGTTGTCAGGGTCCCTGGATCGCCTGGGTTGTCAGGGTCCCTGGATCGCCCGGGTGGTCGGCGTCCCTGGATCCCTACCATCAAACCACATTTATTACAGTCTTAAAGGGCCGATCATAAATCTGACTTGGCTAAAGACTTTACCCATATGTGAAAGTGGAGTGAGCTGTCAGAGTAATGAAAAATCTGGCCCAATGTCCTTGTGTGGGTTAGACTCTATATAGGCACTTGGGGAGGTGCTTGCTTAATTGTTTAATTTTTTATTAAAATATTCCCGGTCCTATTCGGTTCACAGGGGCACCAGGGAAACTTTTATTTTGCTGAATAGAAGATCAAGGAAAGATCATTAGAAATATAGGGAAAGGATAGGGAAGAATAATTCCACAGTATTGAAGCAGAACAGGGTCCAATAGGGGAGTGTACAGCCTGGCTAATAGAAGCAATCCTATTACACCTTGCTGCACTGACTAGGGATTCAACTTCCCATTATACTGCTGCTTTCAGGTTTGCAATAGTTGACACCCCTGTAATTCAAGCAAACCTTGATTGTTACTGGGATGCAAGAGCTTCGTGATACAGCCATTAACAGGGTGTATTACTAGAAAATATTTCTATGTCTTATTAGCCCTTGAGCGGTGCAGATATATGTTCTAAAGCCCTTTTTGGCGTGTATAAGTGGAAAAAATAAGGGCTTATTTGCCGCTCAGCGGTGCAGTTATATGTTCTAAAGCCTATTTTGGGGTGTATAAGTAGAAAAATTTGCTTATTAGCCGTTGTGTGGTAAAATTAGAAAATAACAGCTTTTTGGGGTGTATTAGTGGGAAAAAAAGTATTATTTGCCGTTCAGCGCTGCAGTTATATGTTCTAAAGCCTTTTTTGGGGTGCATAAGTATAAAAAAGGGCTTATTAGCCATTGCGTGCTAAAGTGAGTAAATAACAGCTTTTTGGGGGTGTATTAGTGGGAAAAAAATAAGGGCTGCAGTTATATGTTCTAAGGCCTTTTTTGGAGTGTAGAGGTGGAAAAAATAAAGGCTTATTTGTCGTTCAGCGGTGCAGTTAAATGTTCTAAATCCTTCTTTGGGGTGTATTAGTGGAAAAAAGGGGCTTATTAGGCTACTTTCACACTTGCGCTTGATCGGATCCGTTCTGAACGGATCCGATCATATTAATGCAGACGGAGGCTCCGTTCAGTACGGATCCGTCTGCATTAATAACTTAGAAAAAATTCTAAGTGTGAAAGCAGCCTGAGCGGATCCGTTCAGACTTTCAATGTAAAGTCAATGGGGGACGGATCCGCTTGAAGATTGAGCCATATGGTGACATCTTCAAGCGGATCCTTTCCCATTGACTTACATTGTAAGTCTGAACGGATCCGCTCGCCTCCGCACGGCCAGGCGGACAGCTGAACGCTGCAAGCAGCGTTCAGCTGTCCGCCTGTCCGTGCGGAGGCGAGCGGAGCGGAGGCTGAACGCCGCCAGACTGATGCAGTCTGAGCGGATCCGCTCCATTCAGACTGCATCAGGGCTGGACGGAGGCGTTCGGGTCCGCTCGTGAGCTCCTTCAAACGGAGCTCACAAGCGGACCGACGAACGCTAGTGTGAAAGTAGCCTTAGCCGTTGTGTGAAGTGAGAAAATTACAGATTTTTTTGGGGTGCATTAATTTCCTTTTTATTTATATATTTGATCTAACAGTATGTCAGACAGAGAAGTGACAGACCCTGCACAGGGAAGGGGCAGAGCCCTAAATGTTTTTGGTGCAGGCACAGAGTAATGGGGCGTTGTAGGAAGGTTCACTTCGAGAGGCCTGAGCTCCCGGTGTCATCTAGCGGTCATGTCTTGACCAGCAACCCAGTGGTTCTTGAATGGTTGACTAGGTCATCTACTTTGTCCCAAGTGACATCAGACACCCCCAGCCAAGAGTCGATGGGTTCATCAGACACAACCCTTAGTTGGCATAGCCTGAGAGCAGGACCTTTGCCCTCACCTGTCCTGAACCTGCCTCTGTTCTTTCTGTTTCGTCTGCTAGAGAAGTATTATGTGCTGTGGGCTCAGCCCCACTATACAGCAATGACAAGCTACTGTACTAGAGGACAGTCAGCAGCTACTGCCCAGCCAAGATCTGGAGGAGACATCCGCTGCTTCCTCTGGTAGGTGGACATATAGTAATGAGGACAGTGGAGTGGGAGCTGGTGTTGCAAGCAGTCAGGCTCCTGGCTCAGAGACCGTTGAGGAGGACATAAGCGAAATGCAGACAGTACTCGAAGATGATGTTTCCGATTAATTGAGAGCTGATGACGAAGGGGCTTCATCATCATCGGGAGAAGAGGGTGGCAGCTTGCGAGTGAGGCAGCGGCGGAGCCAGCAAGTTGGTAGCATGGCCGGGAGTCAGCAGGGTGGCAGCAGTTGGAGCCAAATGTGCCTGGGGTAGATCACCAGCTTCGAAGGAGCCTACCTGCCTGGAAAGTAGTGGTGCAGGGGTTCAAGGAGGCAGCAGCGGTAGCAGTCAGTCAGTGGGGAGTGTTGAGGGTAAAATCACCTACTTGACGGTGTGGCAGTTCTTTATTAAGCCATGAACATTAAGGTGAACATGGCCATTCGCAGAATCTGTGAGCAGAAGGTGAAGCGTGGCCATGGTGCCAATGTTGGCACCAGGGCCCTGCGTCAGCATATACAGCGTCACCATAAAGTGACCTGGGAGAACCGTGGCTCCTATGTGGTGATACAGCCTGCCTCAGCAACCGCTCCATCACCTAGTGGCACGCACCCGATTTCAGACAGTCAAGACTCCACTTCCTCAGTCTAAGGGAGCTGTCTGTCCTTCCCATCATCTACCGGTCCTGATGCTCCTGCTCCTCACCCTCCTACTCCTCGTCAGTCATTCCATCAACAATTGATCACCAAAGCAATTTCCAAGACAACAGTATGCGTGCACTCATCTAATGGCGCAGAAGCTGAACGTGCTCCTGGCCAAGTTTCTGGTGTTGAAATCCCTCCCTTTCCAAGTGGTGGACTCTGCACATTTTAGAGAAATGATCACTTGTGCCAAGCCGAAGTGGAGAGTACCAAGCCGTCATTTCTTTGCCAAAAAGGCAGTACCAGCCCTGCACAAATATGTAGAACAGAAGGTGGGCCAGTCCTAGAGCCTGTCGGGGTCTGCCAAAGTTCACAGCAGCGCCTAAGTGTGTAGCTGTAACTGCGGTCAAGGACAATATATATAATTTATGGCCCACTGGGTAAATGTGGTTCTTGCCCAACCAAACAAGCAACTTGGCCAGGTAACACTGTTTTTGCTTTCACGTTCTCACGCCGTTGGTCCTGCGACAATTTTCACCTCTGCTTCCTCATCCTCAGCTTCTACTGCAGGGGCAATTCACAGTGCCCCACCAGCAAACCACATGTGCAGGGCACGGCGGTGTCACGCTGTTCTGCACCTAATTTGCCTGGGCGAACGGCGTCATGCAGGGGAGGAACTGCTACGTGTCCTTCATCAAGAATTTGTGCCCTGGCTTTCTCTGTGACAACTCAGAAATCGGAACCATGGTGACCGACAACGGGAATAACATGGTGTTGGCGCTGCATTAAGGAGGGATGAGCCATGCGCCCTGCATGGCACATGTGTTCAATCTGGTTGTCAAGCATTTCCTGAAGTCTTCCATCCATCTGCAAGACATCCTAGAAATGGCCAGGAAACTTTGCATGCACTTCAGCCACTTGAACACCGCAAAGCACACCCTCCTTGAGCTGCATCCCCCAACATTGGCTGATATGGAATGTTTCCACCCATTGGAATTCCACCCTCCATATGTTGGACTATACGAACAGGCCATACACGATTTCTTGATGATCCAAGTAGACAGGTGTATTCTCCTGGGTAACGTCGATGTCAGCCAGTGGCAGCTCATGCGTGACACTTGCTGTTTGCTCAGGCCCTTTGAGGATGCCATGTTATTTGTCAGTCACCAGGACTGCGGGATGAACAACATTCCACTGCTTCATTTCCAGGAACAGATGCTGGACTGGAGACAGGGCACCTACATCTTACGGCTACATGAGTGGGGGCTGAACTGGAGGAGAAGTAGGACATTGGAGCACAAGCAATGTGTAGCAAATGGGTGTTTTTTTTTTACACAAGTGACAGGAGAGGGGGAACAGGAGCAGCCGGAGGAGCAAGAGGGAGATGCGGAAGATGAGGCATATGTCCCAGGCACACCGTGGCAGTTTGCAGTGGGGATTGAGGCAGGGAGTCCCTCCGAGTCACTTGCACAAATGGCCCGCTGCATGATCACTTGCTTGGGTAGTGACAGCTTAATTGTCACCATTCGTCAGAGGGATGATTTATGGCTCTCCACCTTTTTGGACCCTTGCTACCGGTCCAAAATGGGGATCTTTTTTGCACCCGCTGAGAGGGAGGACAAACTGAACTACTATAGAGACATCCTGTGTAGTCAGTCGGCTGCTGACTATCTGCGCCATTGTCCATCGCACTATCTTCTATCCTCTAGCAGGTATGATCGGGGGGCCCTCTGCACTCTAGTTTAACTGCCATGGCTGCCTTGGTGGGGTGTGGGTAGGAGCAGTACCAGCTCCATTAGGAGCAGCTTGAGTCTAGAGTCAATGATGAGCAGCTTTCTTTTTTTTATTTATTGGTTTCCAATAAAAAAAACAAGAAGTAACAGGGTTACAGGTACAGGCACGCAGGCCATGCAAGTAGGCACAATAAGAGTACAGATACAATCAGATACATGGCATTGTCAGACATACCTATTGAGAGTGGTCGATAAGACCGGCAATTCGGGGGTAAATACAGCATTCTGTGGGATGGGTGGCGAATTGAGGGAGGGTAGTGGTTGTGGGTCACTACCGTAGGCCAAAGGCTACAAAGTGAAGCTTAGTGATAGAGTGGTGGGAAGTATAGTAGTTGAGAGGCCTAACGTTATGATAAGGTGGTATTCAGTGGAGGAGGTTGTAATCTGGAAAGACTAAGTTAAATGCATCTAACAATGTCTTGGGCCTAACCCAAGGGGCTTAGGGTCCTGAATAGGGGGTGACTTCCCTGTTGGGAGACCTATAGGCCGACCATGGGAGCCACTTTTTAAGGAATGTGGTATGTGTGCGGGCTTCCCATGATGACATTTCCTCAAACCTGTGCAACTGATCCACCTTTAAAATCCACTTTTCTAGAGAAGGGATTTGGGTTTGCATCCAGTAGGTAGGGAGTATGAGGCAGGCAGCTAGTACCATTTGAGTGAAGACAAAGTGAAGTCGTGTGGGAGTCATTTCCTGATAGATGGACAGTAGGGCTAGTTGGGGTGAGGGTTGGATGGAGGTGCGACAGATATTGTTTGCCAAGGAGAATATTTCGGACCACCATTTGGTTATGGGGGGGCAAGACCACCAGATATGGAGGAAGTCACCTTTCCCCTGCAGGCACCTCCAGCATGTGTTTGAGGCAGTGGGAGAAAAAAAGAGCTGTCTTATCAGGAGCATTGTACCATCTTGTGAGGATATGAGCAGCTTTCTTGACCCGCCTAGTGAAGAAACTACTCACTAGCAGCAGCAGCTCGACCTTTAGCAGAACCTGAACCAGCAGGTGGTGGCATACAGCATCTGCTACCCCACATTGAAGATCTGCTGGACTGCTGGGCAGCCAAACTGGATTTGTGGATGCAACTGTCAGAGTTTGCCCTGGAAAAGCTGCCCTGCCCGGCCAGTAGTGTGGCATCAGAGTGGGTGTTTAGTGCGGCGGTGGCCATAGTTACCCCAAGGAGATCTCGCCTGTCCACCCATGTGGAGAGACTGAACTTTGTCAAGATGAATCAGGTGTGGATCAGCCTGATGCATCAGATTAGATCATCCATGCTGCCTCACCCAAACCTTTATAAAAAAGACTGGTTTCTTCTGACTACCTGCCTCAACTACTATTCTGATGCTGCCCCCCCCCCCCCCTTATGCCACACATATAATGCCAAGTGCTCCTTCTTACACTCACCATTGTCAGTGGGTACTGTTATTGCCACCCACCTCCCCACTCTGTCACCGGGTCACTCTGTGGTCTCCTGATGCTACTGTTACCTCAGCACTCAGGTCTCCTCATGCTGCTGTTGCTACCTCAACACTATGTCATTGTGCCACTTTTTGGACTCCTCATGCTGCTGCTAACTCACAACTCTGTTTCTGCGCCATTCTGTGGTCTCCTCATGCGTTTTATGACACCTCCACACTCTGTTATTATGCCACTCTGTTGCCTCCTCATGCTGACTCTGCTGCTGCCACATCCACACTATGTCACCTTGCCAGTCTGTGGCCTCCTCATGCTGCTGCTGCCAGCTCCACACTCTGTCATTGTGCCATTCTGTGGCCTCCTCATGCTGCTGCCACCTCCACACTATGTCACTGTCACACCAGTGACAGGTTTTAGAAGGTCTGAAAGATTATCTGCACATTAGTGATCTGACAGCCTCTTTTGGTTTCACTTTGTGTGTTGCTGGTATGTCCACACCTCCTGTTTAGGTGTGGCCTTTACCCATCCCTATTTAGTCTGACTTTAACCATCACTCCTTGCTCTGGATAGCTTCATTTGGTCTTGGAAGAGCTGGAGTGTGGTTAGTGTTAAAGTCCTGTTCATCCTTCATCCTCTGAAGTTAAGTGTTCCGCTTGTCGTGTTTTGTATCTTCCCCCCCCCCCCCGGTTATTTACTAGGCCTCAGTAAGACGCTAGTTCCTTCACTAGGGAAGGAACGGGTAGTCTCTGCCCTGTCATTATCTTTAGGGCATCTGAGGGTCACCGGAGTTTTCTAGGTTCCCGTGTATGGGTATCTCTACCATCGAGAGACCATACGGATAGGAGTTAGGGCCAGGAGCAGGGTTTTATAGGTGGTGACCCTTTTCCTTCGCTAGCGGTGAGGCCTAGTGTCTTTCCTCTTCCTTCTTGTTGTCTTTTGGTGTTCTCCCCTACTACATCTGTGACAGTCACCTTGCCACTCTGTGGTCTCCTCTACTTGCTTCTTACTCACAACTCTGTCTCTAGGCCACTCTGTGGTCTCCTCATGCTGCTTCTTCCACCTCTTCACTCTGTTATTGTGCCACTCTATGGCCTCCTCATGCTACTTCTGCTGATGCCACCTCCACACTATGTCATTTTGCCATTCTGTGTCCTCCTCATGCTGCTGCCACCACCACACTATGTCATCTTGCCACTCTGTGGTCTCCCCATGCTGCTGCCAACTCACAACTCTGTCTCTGGGCCACTCTGTGGCCTCCTCATAATGCTGCTGCTTCCACCTTCACACTATGTCACCTTGCAAGTCTGTGGCCTCCTCATGTTGCTGCTAACTTAAAACTATGTCACTGGGCCACTTTGTGGCTTCCTCATGCTGCTGCCACCTCAACACTATGTGAATAGGCCACTCTTTGGTCTCCTAAGGATGCTGATACCTCAACACTAGAGATGTCCTGAACTATTCGCCGGTGAACAGTTCCCGGCGAATATCACGTGTTCGCGTTTGCCGCGGCGGGCAAACATATGCAATGTTCGGTCCGCCTCCTATACGTCATCATTGAGCAAACTTTGACCCTGAACCTCGCAGTCAGCAGACACATTCCAGCCAATCAGCATACCCTCCCTCCCAGACCCTCCCACCGCCTATCAAAAAGCAAGGACAGCATCCATCTTGATTAATTCTGAAGCTGCAGTGTCACAAAGTTGTAATCGCAATGTACAGGTTATATTAATCGCATTGCGATTACAACTTAGAGCTGGGTTCCTAATGGTTATATTGATAGAATATAACGAAGATTGAGAATATAGTGCTATATTCGTTGTCAATTCTAGCAATACAACCATTAGGAACTCAGATCTAAGTTGTAATCGCAATGCGAATAATGCAGGTTATATTAATCGCATTGCGAATTCATCTTAGAGCTAAGTTCCTAATGGTTGTATTGCTAGAATTGACGAATATAACGAATATAGCACTATATTCTCAATCTTCGTTATATACTAGCAATACAACCATTAAGAACCCAGCAGCTCTAAGTTGAATTTGCAATGCGATTAATGCAACCTGCATTAATCACATTGCGATTACAACTTAGATCGAATATAGCACTATATTCTCAATCTTCGTTATATTCTAGCAATACAACCATTAAAAACCCAGCAGCTCTAAGTTGAATTCGCAATGCAATTAATGTAACCTGCATTATTCGCATTGCGATTACAACTTCCTAATGGTTGTATTGCTAGAATTGACAACTAATATAGCACTATAGTCTCAATCTTCGTTATATTCTAGCAATACAACCATTAGGAACCCAGCAGCTCTAAGTTGAATTGCGATTGCAACTTTCTCAAATCTGACAGTACATTCTAGCATGGAGCCGTTCCCATAGTGATGGGGATGATCCATGAGCACGGAAGTCGGCAGAAGCTCTAAGTTGAAATCACAATGCGATTTATAGAACTTGAATTAATGGCATTGCGATTTCAACTTAGAACTTCTTCCAACTTCCGTGCTCATGGAGCGTCCCCATCACCATGGGGAGAATGTACTGTCGGATTTGAGAAAGTTGAAATCGTAATGTGATTAATTCAAGTTCTATAAATCGCATTGCGATTTCAACTTACCACACTCTGGGTCAACTACGTAATTTTCCATGGGAGTTTTGCCATGGATCCCCCTCCGGCATGCCACAGTCTAGGTGTTAGTCCCCTTGAAACAACTTTTCCATCACTATTGTGGCCACAAAGAGTCTCTGTGGGTTTTCAAATTTGCCTTCCTATCGAAGTCTATTGCGGTTCGCCCGGTTAGCACGTTTGCACACATTTGCGGAAATTTCGCGTTCACCGTTCGCGAACTGAAAATTTTATGTTTGCGATATCTCTACTCAACCCTATGTCATTGGGCCACTCTGTGGACTTCTCAAGCTGTTCTTCCACCCTCCCCACGCCATGAAAACATGGCCACTGCTGCTGGATTGCAGGGTGGCTGTAACCCCTGGATATGAGCAATGTATAATGTGATGGAAAAATGAATCCAGCCAGCAAAAACATTTTTCTCCAATACAATAGAGTGCAGCATGTAGACAGACAGTAATGGGACTGAAGAGATAGTTGGAACCTACGACTACTCTACTGAACTCCCTGCTGTCCCCTGATGCATACATTACAGTGTAAAAAAAAAAAAATTCTTCCTCTGCACTACTTCTTTCTTGAATATTACATTGTACGGCTGAGCCAAGCTTTGTTTCGCCTCAGTTAGCAAAGCTACTATTCCAGTCTAACACAGCAGGTTAAGCTAAAACAGTCTGAAGCCGTAATACCAGCAACAGTGACATGTGGAAGTCAGGGCAGGGTTATTTGTATGAATAAAATTACAGCCTTCCATTGTGAGACCCGATGGTTAGATATAATGCAAGCTGCTCGAAATTATTATTTATTATGAGTGACAAGCTATTTTCTTTTCAAGGGAGTTTGGATAGCAGAGCTGGCAGCACACGTAGCATACTGCAGAGTGGAGTGGGCAATGGGGGTTCTATGACTAGATGGAGCAAGCAGTTCTTGATAATGATGTGCCACATTGACCGCAATAATTAGGAGATCTTTGCTGAGACTGCCGAAGACAATACAATGGGAGACCCGCAAACAAACTGCAGCAGGACACAATAGATAAATGCTATTATACTATACATGTTTCATACATGCTATACACTCTATGCCTGTTACATAATTACTAAATATACATTTTTTTTTTTTTTTGCCATCATGAGAGAAAGCAAAGTCTGGATATTTTGCAGTAAGATTTGAGGACAAGTTTAGATTTTAAAAAATGTCCTAGCTAGGCTTGAGTTGTTAGTTTTCATGTATAGCAAATGTTAAGTGTACTTACCCCGTATTCAGGATGTACTCTTTGGAATCAATAAGGATCATCCCTACTGGCAGTTTCAAGAAGAGGGCTGAAAAACCAGGGTTGAAAAACACCTTCAAAATTACGTAGGTTTATTGCAAAGCTTTTTTCTTTAGGATTCCAGTCCTATTTAGGTATTATATATATAAATAGGTGGGCAACAATGTTTACGTGATTACAAGTTCAATTAATCAATATGATCTTATGAGTGCAGGACAATAGCCCCCTGGGCAGCCCAACTTGCATAGCATCATTGTAATCTATGATGCTGTGTACTCACATGCACACGATGTATGCGCTCCGGGACATATGGCCTGCCCACGGACCGTATGTCTTGGAGGGCATACCGTTGTGTGCATGAGCCCTAATTATCATGATTAATATATGTGTTTTATAGAAAATTATATAAATATCCCTAACCATGATACTGAATGCACCTGTGAGAGTATAATTAATGAAAGAAGTTCATAATAAAATTATAATAACCGTGGGGCGCTCACCCGTTAATCAGTATTCCACATGTCTCCCAGTCGGCGTACTAGAATTGCCAGTGCTCCTGTCTGAAAACAAATCTCGCGAGACCAGCGCTTTGTTACAGCGTTGTGTCCCTGTGCAGAGTATGGTAAAGTTTGCCACATTCAAAACTTCCACTGCGCATGTTGAAGAGGAATCCCATCCGCCCGCTGGTAGTCATGGTAACAAGGTAAACAAACACATAAACAATGCGTAAAATGCGCTAGGGATATAGCGCTGAGGTGCACAAGAGAATCTAAGTTAAAGCTCATCTTGTCCACATCTGAAGGAGACCGGGTTGTCCCAGGAGGGCCCCAGATCCCTGATTTGAGCCGGGGGCAGTTTCCACTCCACTGCAGAACTAAAGGCCAGGGCACATCTGTGTCCCCGCCTCCAATCCACGACCTCTCCAGGTCTCGTCAGACTGGACCAACAGACTAATGAGCCTAGTAAATGTCCAGAACATAAACCCAATGGGGACAGTACCCCCGCTGACAGCGGGGGAACTTTCCTCCAGATACCAGGGTGGGTGGTCAGCAGCACAACTAAGTGTCGCCCCCTTCCCTCCGCGGATAGGGAAATGTCAGACATAATATGGAAAACAATTATTTGCAATTACTTGCACAGTGTTAAGGTAAATAGGCAAACCACTCAAATTACAAATTGATATGGAAACAAAGACCAAAATAAACCAAGGGCACATGGAAGACATCTAGCGGGATGGTGTCATCACGATGGCTTTTCATTTTTTTCTTAATGCATTTCTGGATAATTTTCCAAAGTATCTGGAATTAAAAGAAAAACTATATTAGAGAAAATATGAACACTGGTCATTTCCTACAACATATTGGATAGGGAAGCACTCTATGAGGGCACTTGAGGTCATATCACTCTGAAATCCACATTAAGTCCCTTAGGTTTAAGGGTTTGTAAATAATAAATCCAATAAAGTTCTTGTTTTTTTAAGAAGAGATACTCTATCTTCCCTACGCCTAGGCATGGCTACATGAACGCAAATACTAAAACGGAGGTCTCTTTCGGTGTGTTTCATCTCTGTGAAATACTTAGATACCGGCAAATCAAGTTTTTTCTCTCGAATGCTATAGCGATGTTAATTAAGCCTGGTATTGACATCCCAAGTAGTTTCACCAACATACAGGAGATGATAAGGGCATTCAAGCAAGTACACTACATACGAGGAGTCGCATGTAAGATATTGTCTAATCTTGACATCTGCATTAGATACAGCGTGTTTAAAACTAGAACCTTTAGACATTAATGGACAGCTTACACAGTTGTGGCAGGGGAAGCATCCTGTTTTAGTGGAACCAAAGTAGGACCAAAATATTTGTTTTGTGGTACCAATGATCTTTCAGATTTTTGGTATGGCGATAAGACATAAGGGGCGGCACATTTAATTCTGGTATATGTTTGAAGATACTACCTAAAATTGGCCAATGTTTCCGAAGTATATTGTGCCGAGGTGTATATATATATATATATATATATATATAGTACAATAAATATAATATATAGATTCTAAGGGGGTCATTTATTAAGACCAGAGTTTAAGATGCCGGTCTTAATACCCCTTTAGCAGGCGGTGGATGTGCCAAATTTATGTAGAGACGCTAGCCCACCACCTTTCCCACCCACATGACACCCCCTTTTTAGACCTGGCGTGAGCTGGGAAAATTTGCATATTTGGCGTAATTAACCTTTGTGCCACAATCTTCAATAGATGCCTAGGCGTGGGGAAGATAGAGTGTCTCTTCTTAAAAAAACAAGAACTTTATTGGATTTATTATTTACAAACCTTTAAACCTAAGGGACTTAATGTGTATTTCAGAGTGATATGACCTCAAGTACCCTCACTAAAAAGTGGTGTTTATCGGTCTGTAAATGACCCCCTAAATATATATATATCTATATATATATATATATATATATATATATATATTATAATAGGTGTAATATACAGATTCTAAGTTTCCATTACTTTTGGCCCCTTAACAAGTGGGAGGCACATAAGCAAACTGTTGTAATTCCTACACCGTTCACCTGATTTGGATGTAAATACCCTCAAATTAAAGCTGACAGTCTGCAGTTAAAGCACATCTTGTGTGTTTCATTTAAAATTCATTGTGGTGGTGTATAGAGCCAAAAATGTTAGAATTGTGTAGATGTTCCAATATTTATGGACCTGACTGTATTACATATACTTCGGATATAGATTGTACTTATACTATATATACTTAGAATATATAGTATACTTATTATGCTATATATACTTAGAATCGGTATATTATATGTATTATACTATAATAAGCAGGGATGAAACCCTGTGTCTGGAGATGTCTATGTGTTCCAGACTTCAGGCTGTAATTGACTGCAAAGTATTTGCAACCAAGTATTAAAAACTGAAAGTTTTGTTTATGATTATTATTCTGTCCCATTACTTTTGGTCCCTTAACAAGTGGGAGGCACATATGCAAACTGTTGTACAAACCGGATTCCCAAAAAGTTGGGACACTAAACAAATTGTGAATAAAAACTGAATGCAATGATGTGGTCCTACTTTGGTTCCACCAAAACAGGATGCTTCCCCTGCCACAACTGTGTAAGCTGTACACTAATGTCTAAATGTTCTAGTTTTAAACACCCTGTATCTAATGCAGATGTCAAGATTAGACAATGTCAATATTTTATTTGTAATAGAACGTACATGACAGATCAAGCGTTTAATCCGAGTAAATGTATACTTTTAAAGGAAAAATACGTTGATTCAAATTTTCACTGTGTCAACAAATCCCCCAAAAGTTGGGACAAGTAGCAATAAGAGGCTGGAAAAAGTAAATTTGAGCATAACGAAGAGCTGGAAGACCAATTAACACTAATTAGGTCAATTGGCAACATGATTGGGTATAAAAAGAGCTTCTCAGAGTGGCAGTGTCTCTCAGAAGCCAAGATGGGTAGAGGATCACCAATTCCCACAATGTTGCGCAGAAAGATAGTGGAGCAATATCAGAAAGGTGTTACCCAGCGAAACATTGCAAAGACTTTGCTACTATCATCATCAACTGTGCATAACATCATCCGAAGATTCAGAGAATCTGGAACAATCTCTGTGCGTAAGGGTCAACTCGGTAAAACCATACTGGATGCCCGTGATCTCCAGGCCCTTAAACGACACTGCACCACAAACAGGAATGCTACTGTAAAGGAAATCACAGAATGGGCTCAGGAATACTTCCAGAAACCATTGTTAGTGAACACAATCCACCGTGCCATCCGCCGTTGCCAGCTGAAACTCTACAGTGCAAAGAAGAAGCCATTTCTAAGCAAGATCCACAAGCTCAGGTGTTTTTACTGGGCCAGGGATCATTTAAAATGGAGTGTGGCAAAATGGAAGACTGTTCTGTGGTCAGACGAGTCACGATTCAAAGTTCTTTTTGGAAATCTGGGACGCCATGTCATCCGGACCAAAGAGGACAAGGACAACCCAAGTTGTTATCAACGCTCAGTTCAGAAGCCTGGATCTCTGATGGTATGGGGTTGCATGAGTGCGTGTGGCATGGGCAGCTTGCATGTCTGGAAAGGCACCATCAATGCAGAGAAATATATTCAGGTTCTAGAACAACATATGCTCCCATCCAGACATCATTTCTTTCAGGGAAGACCCTGCATTTTTCAACAAGATAATGCCAGACCACATACTGCATCAATCACAACATCATGGCTGCATAGGAGAAGGATCCAGGTACTGAAATGGCGAGTCTGCAGTCCAGATCTTTCACCTACAGTCATGTGAAAAAATTAGGACACCCTTTGAAAGCATGTGGTTTTTTGTAACATTTTTAATAAAAGGTTATTTCATCTCCGTTTCAACAATACAGAGAGATTAAAGTAATCCAACTAAACAAAGAAAACTGAAGAAAAGTCTTTTCAAGATCTTCTGTAAATGTCATTCTACAAAAATGCCTATTCTAACTGAGGAAAAAGATAGGACACCCTCACATGTATTCCCTCTTAAATTGGCTCAGATCTCACACAGGTATATCACACCAGGTGCACATAATTAGTAGATCGTTACTCTGCATGTTGAATGAGGCTTGCCCTATTTAAACCTCAGACATTTAGTTTGGTGTGCTCCTGACTGTTGAAGTGAGAGTGAGCACCATGGTGAGAGCAAAAGAGCTGTCAGAGGACTTCAGAAAAAAGATTGTAGCAGCCTATGAGTCTGGGAAGGGATTTAAAAAGATCTCAAAAGATTTTGAAATCAGCCATTCCACTGTCCGGAAGATAGTCTACAAGTGGAGGGCTTTCAAAACAACTGCCAACATGCCCAGGACTGGTCGCCCCAGCAAGTTCACCCCAAGAGCAGACCGCAAGATGCTAAAAGAGGTCTCCAAAAACCCTAAAGTGTCATCTCGAGAACTACAGCAGGCTCTGGCTACTGTTGATGTAGAAGTACATGCCTCTACAATCAGAAAGAGACTGTACAAGTTTAACTTGCATGGGAGGTGTGCAAGGAGGAAACCTTTGCTTTCCAAGAGAAACATCGAGGCCAGACTGACATTTGCCAGAGATAAAGTTGACAAAGACCAGGACTTCTGGAATAATGTTCTTTGGACAGATGAGTCCAAAATTGAATTATTTGGACACAACAGCAGAGGACATGTTTGGCGTAAACCAAACACAGCATTCCAAGAAAAGAACCTCATACCAACTGTGAAGCATGGAGGTGGAAGTGTCATGGTTTGGGTCTGCTTTGCTGCAGCAGGACCTGGTCAGCTCACCATCATAGAATCCACGATGAATTCTACTGTGTATCAGAAGGTGCTTGAAGAACATGTGAGACCATCAGTTAGAAAATTAAAGCTGAAGCGGAACTGGACCATGCAACATGACAATGACCCAAAACATACTAGTAAATCAACCAAAGATTGGCTGAAAAAGAAGAAATGGAGAGTCCTGGAATGGCCAAGTCAAAGTCCAGATTTGAATCCCATTGAGATGCTGTGGGGTGACTTGAAAAGGGCTGTACATGCAAGAAACCCCTCAAACATCTCACAGCTGAAAAAGTTCTGCATTGAGGAGTGGGGTAAAATTTCCTCAGATCGATGTCGAAGACTGGTAGATGGCTACAAGAACCGTCTCACTGCAGTTATTTCAGCCAAAGGAGGTAACACTCGCTATTAGGGGCAAGGGTGTCCTATCTTTTTCCTCAGTTAGAATAGGCATTTTTGTAGAATGACATTTACAGAAGATCTTGAAAAGACTTTTCTTCAGTTTTCTTTGTTTAGTTGGATTACTTTAATCTCTCTGTATTGTTGAAACGGAGATGAAATAACCTTTTATTAAAAATGTTACAAAAAACCACATGCTTTCAAAGGGTGTCCTAATTTTTTCACATGACTGTATAGAGAACATTTGGCGCATCATAAAGAGGAAGGTGCAACAAAGAAGGCCCAAGATGATTGAACAGTTAGAGGCCTGTATTAGACAGGAATGGGAGATCATTCCTTTTTCTAAACTTGAGAAACTGGTCTCCTCGGCCCCCAGACGTCTGTTGAGTGTTGTAAGAAGAAGGGGAGATGCCACACAGTGGTGAAAATTGCCTTGTCCCAACTTTTGGGGGATTTGTTGACACCATGAAATTCTGATTCAACATATTTTTCCCTTAAAATGGTACATTTTCTCAGTTTAAACTTTTGTTCCGTGATTTATGTTCTATTCTGAATAAAATATTAGAAGTTGGCGCCTCCACATCATTGCATTCAGTTTTTATTCACGATTTGTATAGTGTCCCAACTTTTTTGGAATCCGGTTTGTAATTCCTACACCGTTCACCTGATTTGGATGTCAATTACCTCAAATTAAAGCTGACAGTCTGCAGTTAAAGCACATCTTTCAAATCCAATTTCAAATCCATTGTGGTGGTGTATAGAGCCAAAAATGTTAGCAATGTGCCAACGTCCTAATATTTATGAACCTGGCTGTATATATATATATATATATATATATATAGAAAAGAAAAAAAGAAAAAACCACAGGCGGCACCACCTAGCGTACAAAGTGGGTGCAAAGTCCAAGCATGGCAGCAGGTGCTTACCCAATCGTAGAGTTGAAAAAATTGGACTGCACTCCAAGCGTATCCTCAAACAATATGTGTTTATTCACCCATATATGGCAAAGCGACGTTTCGGCTCCAACTGAGCCTTTCTCAAGCATTGGTGAACAATAAGTGACGAGTATATAAAGGTGTATCACAAATACAATCAAATGAAGTTACATAATTGATACTTTACAAATAATGCCTGTAGGCGATGTACAAATGTGCAAAAACACAGAACATTCATATTACATAAAGTGACTTGTGCTTAGTATGTTAACAAAATATCATATAATGTCATATTACACATAACAGACCGAAAGATACATAATTAATTGCACCTGCAGCTTATCACCATCTCATTTATGTATAAACTTGAGTGGTAACCATGTGCAAAACCTAAAGAACTGATGAATAAAAACCTGATAGCAGGATGTGGCCCACGTATACTGTAGCGCCGATCGGCGCGTCCTGTGTGATCCAGTGCGCATGTCCCAGCCTACCACCGTCATCAACAGGAGACACTTGCAAAACCCGATGACATCAGCAACAATCCGGTGTCGCCCGTTGATGACTATGGAGAGCCGCGCCTGCGCAATACCGTTCTCGCCACCTGGCAGCCATGTTGCTCAAGGGAATCCTCTATGGGCAATTTTTTTTTTATTTTTTATTTTTTATTTACTACGAGGCCGAGAAGCGTTCTACAAAATCAGTTGCTATGGTTGCTTACCAATCTAGTACAGGGGGGGCTGTGTCACCATCCTTTTCAAGACGATAGACGCAGCACCATTGTTCCCACAAACACCCTCGGCATGTCAGTGCCGTCGGTCCTATGGGATCTTACCCTGCTTCACTTTCCAACTGTGAGGGAACTCCTCATTATAATAGAACGATGTCCATTGATGACAATACCAGGCCACGTAGAAAAATAACTAAGTCGCTCTCCCTTAAGTTATAGCTAGATGGGACATACGTCTGGACTCCACAGATAAATTTTTTTATATAACTCAACAGAATAGTGTTCCTTGGGCTCATCATCCACTCACAGGTTCATCCATCTTCCAGAGTATCGTCGGCATGAATATGTCTAAAAAGACAGTAAAAAAGTGTTAATTAAAGTGTATAACAAAGATGTGTATAAATGCATTTCTTATTTTTTGTTTTTCCTTTTTTATATAAAACCAATGAATCAGTCTTACACAGAAGATAATACAGAGCGTTCATCAATGCTACCAGAGGGCAAACTATCAACCTCACATGCCACCACCATATCTATAATCAATGTTTAAACCCATTGGATGAAGGCTTTTTAGGGTTTGGATCCACTGCATTTCTTTTTTCTTTAATAAAGCTATCCGGTCCCCCCCTCTCCGTGGCATCGGAACATGATCAATGATCCAGCACCGGAGGTCTTTTTCTTTGTGTTTGAGTAGCGCAAAATGTCTTGGGACTGGTAAGTCCTTACGCCCTTTTCTGATTGTGTGGCGATGGTTGTTTAACCTGGTTTTCAAATCCGTAGAAGTTTCGCCTACATACAACAATCGGCATGGACAGGATAATACATAGATTACAAATGGGGTGTCACAGGTGAGATGGAATTTTATGGGAAATACTTGACCAGTTTCAGGATGTGTAAATATTTTAGATCTACGAATCAGGCCACAATTAACACAATGAAGACACGGGTAGCAACCCGTGCCCGATGGTGCCAATGTGGTCTGTATCATCCTTGATTTGGACCCAACATCGGCCCTAACTACTTGATCTCGGATGTTCCGAGGTCTACGGTAGGCACACAGGGGAAAAGTTGAAAATTCCGGTACCATTTTTAGGCAACTACCCAATATTGGCCAATGTTTTTTTTAAATTTTGTTAATAAGGTCACTGTATTCAGTGTACGTAGAAACAAACGTGATTCTTCTCTGTATCGTTTTATTAACATTATCATGCAGTAAGGAATCACGATCCAAAGCTAACACCTTCTTTTTCTGTTCAAAAAGCAATTTGTTGGGATAGCCCCGCTGTCTGAATTTAGTGACCATTTTGTCCACAGTATGCTCAAGCACATCAGTATCAGATACAATTCGCTTCGCCCTCAGGAATTGCGAATATGGAAGATGCTTGACCATATTGCGTGGGTGGCAACTCTCATACCTCAGTATCATGTTCCTATCAGTGGGTTTTGTATATAGCAGTGTGGTAAGCTTACCATTGGAAACCACCACGTTGGTATCTAGGAACTGAACTGAGGTATCAGAGTGTGTCAAGGTGAATTGTAAATCACTGTCTACTCCATTCAAGTAGTGGTGTAAATCCAACAATTGTTCCTCTGTACCAGTCCATATGAGGAAGATGTCGTCTATGTATCGCCACCAGCCCAAAATGTAGTGGGCATGGTGGGACCCATAGACGACATCCTCCTCAAAACGGCGCATGAATATGTTGGCATACGTTGGGGCCACATTGGACCCCATCGCCACGCCGCGTTTCTGGACATAAAAGGTATCCTGGAAAAGAAAATAATTATGTTCAAGTACAATCCTTAAGAGCGAGATAATAAAAGAGCTCGCCTCAGGCGTCATTGACGAAGTATCCAACATGTTTTGTACCGCTGCAATACCCTTTTGATGGTTAATGGAAGTATACAAGGATACGACATCAAATGACGGCAAAATTATCCTGTCTATCATATCCAAATTCACAGCATTAAGCTTCCTCAAGAAATCAGAAGTGTCCCTAATATAGGACTGGAATCTCACCGTGGCTGAGGTACATGCACTGATGGAGTTAAAGAGCGATACTGAGCTTACGATAAAACCAGCCGATAAAGGCGGTGCCGTTGTAGTACTTGACACCCCCAAATACATCAAAGAAATCCTGAGGCAACTTGGAGATGAGAATGTTTATAGAGAGATAGCATATGATCCCAAGTTTTGTATTATGCACTTAATTGAAGAATGTTTGACAGAGGCAGCACGGGCAGGTATCATAGATGAGGGTCTTAGGGAATATCTCATAGTTTCTCACCCCATCACACCTGTGATCTATGTCCTGCCAAAAGTGCACAAGACAATGGTGGACCCACCTGGGCGCCCCATTGTTTCGGGCACTGATTCGGTGTTCTGCCATGTGTCGGTCTTCCTTGACAAAGTGTTACGTAATTTCTCCACAGGGGGCCAGTCCTATATTAGGGACACTTCTGATTTCTTGAGGAAGCTTAATGCTGTGAATTTGGATATGATAGACAGGATAATTTTGGCGTCATTTGATGTCGTATCCTTGTATACTTCCATTAACCATCAAAAGGGTATTGCAGCGGTACAAAACATGTTGGATACGTCGTCAATGACGCCTGAGGCGAGCTCTTTTATTATCTCGCTCTTAAGGATTGTACTTGAACATAATTATTTTCTTTTCCAGGATACCTTTTATGTCCAGAAACGCGGCGTGGCGATGGGGTCCAATGTGGCCCCAACGTATGCCAACATATTCATGCGCCGTTTTGAGGAGGATGTCGTCTATGGGTCCCACCATGCCCACTACATTTTGGGCTGGTGGCGATACATAGACGACATCTTCCTCATATGGACTGGTACAGAGGAACAATTGTTGGATTTACACCACTACTTGAATGGAGTAGACAGTGATTTACAATTCACCTTGACACACTCTGATACCTCAGTTCAGTTCCTAGATACCAACGTGGTGGTTTCCAATGGTAAGCTTACCACACTGCTATATACAAAATCCACTGATAGGAACATGATACTGAGGTATGAGAGTTGCCACCCACGCAATATGGTCAAGCATCTTCCATATTCGCAATTCCTGAGGGCGAAGCGAATTGTATCTGATACTGATGTGCTTGAGCATACTGTGGACAAAATGGTCACTAAATTCAGACAGCGGGGCTATCCCAACAAATTGCTTTTTGAACAGAAAAAGAAGGTGTTAGCTTTGGATCGTGATTCCTTACTGCATGATAATGTTAATAAAACGATACAGAGAAGAATCACGTTTGTTTCTACGTACACTGAATACAGTGACCTTATTAACAAAATTTTAAAAAAACATTGGCCAATATTGGGTAGTTGCCTAAAAATGGTACCGGAATTTTCAACTTTTCCCCTGTGTGCCTACCGTAGACCTCGGAACATCCGAGATCAAGTAGTTAGGGCCGATGTTGGGTCCAAATCAAGGATGATACAGACCACATTGGCACCATCGGGCACGGGTTGCTACCCGTGTCTTCATTGTGTTAATTGTGGCCTGATTCGTAGATCTAAAATATTTACACATCCTGAAACTGGTCAAGTATTTCCCATAAAATTCCATCTCACCTGTGACACCCCATTTGTAATCTATGTATTATCCTGTCCATGCCGATTGTTGTATGTAGGCGAAACTTCTACGGATTTGAAAACCAGGTTAAACAACCATCGCCACACAATCAGAAAAGGGCGTAAGGACTTACCAGTCCCAAGACATTTTGCGCTACTCAAACACAAAGAAAAAGACCTCCGGTGCTGGATCATTGATCATGTTCCGATGCCACGGAGAGGGGGGGACCGGATAGCTTTATTAAAGAAAAAAGAAATGCAGTGGATCCAAACCCTAAAAAGCCTTCATCCAATGGGTTTAAACATTGATTATAGATATGGTGGTGGCATGTGAGGTTGATAGTTTGCCCTCTGGTAGCATTGATGAACGCTCTGTATTATCTTCTGTGTAAGACTGATTCATTGGTTTTATATAAAAAAGGAAAAACAAAAAATAAGAAATGCATTTATACACATCTTTGTTATACACTTTAATTAACACTTTTTTACTGTCTTTTTAGACATATTCATGCCGACAATACTCTGGAAGATGGATGAACCTGTGAGTGGATGATGAGCCCAAGGAACACTATTCTGTTGAGTTATATAAAAAAAAATTATCTGTGGAGTCCAGACGTATGTCCCATCTAGCTATAACTTAAGGGAGAGCGACTTAGTTATTTTTCTACGTGGCCCGGTATTGTCATCAATGGACATCGTTCTATTATAATGAGGAGTTCCCTCACAGTTGGAAAGTGAAGCAGGGTAAGATCCCATAGGACCGACGGCACTGACATGCCGAGGGTGTTTGTGGGAACAATGGTGCTGCGTCTATCGTCTTGAAAAGGATGGTGACACAGCCCCCCCTGTACTAGATTGGTAAGCAACCATAGCAACTGATTTTGTAGAACGCTTCTCGGCCTCGTAGCAAATAAAAAATAAAAAATAAAAAAAAAATTGCCCATAGAGGATTCCCTTGAGCAACATGGCTGCCAGGTGGCGAGAACGGTATTGCGCAGGCGCGGCTCTCCATAGTCATCAACGGGCGACACCGGATTGTTGCTGATGTCATCGGGTTTTGCAAGTGTCTCCTGTTGATGACGGTGGTAGGCTGGGACATGCGCACTGGATCACACAGGACGCGCCGATCGGCGCTACAGTATACGTGGGCCACATCCTGCTATCAGGTTTTTATTCATCAGTTCTTTAGGTTTTGCACATGGTTACCACTCAAGTTTATACATAAATGAGATGGTGATAAGCTGCAGGTGCAATTAATTATGTATCTTTCGGTCTGTTATGTGTAATATGACATTATATGATATTTTGTTAACATACTAAGCACAAGTCACTTTATGTAATATGAATGTTCTGTGTTTTTGCACATTTGTACATCGCCTACAGGCATTATTTGTAAAGTATCAATTATGTAACTTCATTTGATTGTATTTGTGATACACCTTTATATACTCGTCACTTATTGTTCACCAATGCTTGAGAAAGGCTCAGTTGGAGCCGAAACGTCGCTTTGCCATATATGGGTGAATAAACACATATTGTTTGAGGATACGCTTGGAGTGCAGTCCAATTTTTTCAACTCTATATATATATATATATATATGGAAAACACCGCAGCACATCCGTTGGTGAAAATAGTGGATCTTTATTCACCCAAGCGACGTTTCAGTCCTCTTACTGGGACCTTTCTCAAGCTATATAAATATGTGTTTTTTCAAAGGGATTCAGGTCTGGAGAAAGTGCAGGCCACTCCATTTGGTGAAGTACTATTGATTGATTGTTAGGTGTCGTCTTGGTCTCATGTCAAAATGTGAACAGCATCATGAGGAGTAAAATCCATAAATGACTATGTCCCAATATATACCAGCAAGGTTATAAGTACAGCTACGTATTATTGTTATCCAAGATATATATATCTTATATATATATATATATATAACGTAGGCATATTTATAATGTGCAATAAATAATAAATATATAAGTATTGCAGAAGGAACTGCCGAATCCAGATAGTCCCAGTCTTGATGTGAAATATATCCCTATTAGATATGCAAGTCTTTACATTAACAGTGGTGTTTTAAACTCTCCTGATTATTGTTCAACTCTTCAGACAGAAGTATTAGGGGGACTTTTGAATGACATATGTGTATTTAGTCCACTGTCCTGTGAGAATATCCAGTCTAATGTGACTGGAGATAATTAAATTGTCAATATTTTGAGCTCAGAAGTAATTACAGGGAGGAATTACGTGGAGGGTAAGTGTGCTTTAAACCGCTGTACCTAGACGCGGCGTCCCGCGTGTTCTTTGGTACTCAGCGGCGCTAACCTTACAGTGATTGTTCTTCCCCTCCGCAGTCCTCCAAGTGTTGTCTGCTATGTGCTTCTGCACGCGCGAGGTCACGGCTTCTGCACGTGCATCGCCTCTGTTTGTGAGATTGGTCGTCAGCGCTTACCTCACTAGGATTTTCTCCCACGTGACCGGCGTTATGTCAGTCTGAAGTGATATTAATCCGGAAACTATGTAATCAGATTGTATATGATGTCTCTAGTGAGATGATAATGTCCTTGTTAGAGCTGTTTTCACTTTTATCTCTCGTAGTATTCGGTACAAGTTGATAGGATAGTTCCCCGACCTTCTCAATTGCGTTTCGGGAAGACTAGTCCCTTCATCAGTGAGAGGGGACTACCCATTCCATACTGGTTTATATAGGGTATGTATCTCAATTCCATCCAATTAGATTTAATTTACCTGAGATACTAAAAAAAATATTGGATCTGGATTGGTTGATCTATCAAAAATTTACCTACACTCCTAACATGTAGTTCATCTTTATACAAAACATATGTAGAAAAAAGTACATATAAAATCATACTATGCTTAATAAAATAATAAATATATGTTTAAAAATAAAAAAATATGTAAAAAGTGCTGAAGTAATGGGAGTATTTCTTATATATGCGTTTTTCATGCGGTTTCTTGCAATTATCAATTCTCATACGATTGATCCTATGAAATGCCATCATGGCTACCACAGGCTCTACAACTTTCTCAGCTTGCTCCATTGTCGAAGACAGCTCCATGGTCCGTGGTCCGCAGAGCCAAGTCTCCGAGATTCAGGAAAGCCGCAGGATGAATAGCCTTTCACAGATGATGCTGATGTCCCTCATCCTTGTTTGGAGCCTTTCTCTTTTATTTTTGTTATATTTCTTTTAGGACTTTACCAGCATCTCTTCCTTTCTAGTGTCTCTTAGTAGGCACAGGGCACTGCCGTGTCTCCTGCTGCAGATCCCTGGGACACCTCCCAGTGACAGAAGTCACTTTGCTGCCGATGCCATGGTTCTTATCTAGATAATGTCAATTATATCTTAGCATGTTCTAGGTTCCTTCCTTGCTAGCAGTATTGCAATATACATTTGTACTGGATGCTGGCTTGTGGTGTCAGTTCAGGAATGAACAATATTAGTCCTCCTGCCACCACAATCACTCTTCTTGCCATGAAAGTTCAAGGAGGTCACTCAATAATCATATTTGAATGTTATATAATTGCACTAGCCTTGTTACATATTATTCCTATGGTTGTTGAAATGTTAGTAGTTTTCTTTTTACATGATCTCCCTTACCAGCCATGCTATGTCAGGCGTGTACAGACAGCAGGTCTATTGTCCACACTAACATTTAAATATGGTAGCTGACATTACCTTTGCTTTATTTAATGTAAAAGGAATGAACACCCCCCAGAAGAGATTACAGATCCTTGCCTTATTTAGGAAAGCGAGAGCAGACATATGTTTTCTCCAAGAGACACATCTAAGGTGTGTGCATATCCCCAATTTTCCTCAACATTGCTATAATCAATGGGTCCATAGCACTTTTACCTCAGCCTCTAGAGGCACCAGTATAGGAATAGCCAAACATATTCCATTTGCCCCAATAGCGACCCTCCAGGACACAGATGGGAGGTTCCTGTTTGTAAAGAGCAAATTGCATAACGTGACACTCATCTTTGCTTGTCTTTATGCCTCGAGCAGAGGACAGTTCGGGTGCATTAAATCCACTCTGACCAAACTCAAGTTCTTTGCCGAAGGATTGATTTTTATAGGGAGGGACTCAATATTACCCTCAATCCTCTGTTAGACTCCTCTACTGGCACTTCGGTCCACTCACAAAAATACTTTAGTTGTATACACAAAAATAAGGGAAAAAGGCTACATCGGGCCCATGGAAGACCATCATTTCCCTGTAAGGAGGAAGGGGGTATTTATCTATTACCCTCTCCTCCTCCTCCTAATTAGATTTATGCCAGTTTGAGCCATACCAGGTCTGAGGGCCTATGTTCTCGATCTCCAGGGTGCACAACTAATACCTTTGTGTGTGCACTTTGAGATATCAACCTGCCCAGCTCCCTGTTGTTTCCCCTGATAAGCTTTTTACTCATCCTAAAACAAAACATGCATGTAGGGATCCTATAGGAGAGGGCTAACTAGGATCTTTCAATTCCAGGGTCAGGTTCTGGACGGGGTCACCCTTGTTTTAGTGGGTGCGCCGTAGTTAGGCCTGCAGGGCTAGCGTAGTACCCCCTCATAGGGCATCTGTAGGGAGATCTAGTCCGGATCCCTACCCGTGTGCAGCATTTTTTTCAAACCACTGAAGACTCATTGCATTGAAGGTCCGAGAGGTAATTGCTGCATACAGGAATCATTTGATGGAGCGGTAGGATACATGGTTTTTATCTATAGTGCCGCCGTGCACTTAGAATCCTTCCTGATGAAGTGATTTGTGTCTCCCAGTATTTAATTACAAGGTGGTGAATTACTTCCATACAAGCTCCATATTTTGTGGATTGTTCAAATATTTGTATTTTGTATTATTCTGAGGGACATTTATTTACAGATCACTTTTTCCCTTACTTTTGACTTACTGGTGGTCTATTCAAATATTCCTATGTGTAATCCAATTTCTAACTTGTATCCACAAAACCTTGCGAAAGCCGCAACTGGTAGACACTTGAAGACTACATAACCCATCCTCCAGAGACTACTCTTTTCAGTCTACAGCCCACTCCTCATACCAGAGACTAGACTATGTTCTGATCCCTAATAGACTTAACCAACTGGTCAAAAGGGTCGATATTGGAGCTATAATAGTTTTTGACCATGCATGGTATCTGCCACCCTCTACTTCATGGATTAACCATGCAAGGAGTGGGTATGGAGACTGAATGAGACATTACTAGATAAAGAGGTCAATGTAAAAGCCATCTCTGAGAAGCTACTGAATTATTTCACTGACAAACCACTGGAAGATATGTCTATCCCGATAACTTGGGAGGCACACAAAGTTTTTATAATGGGAGAGTTTATAGGACTAGACACTTGGATAAAAAAAAAGTGCCAGAAACTGCTCAATTCCTTACTGGCTCAGATATCGACCATTGATAGATCCAGATTATATAACTCCCAGGCTGAACTGACGTCTTTACGTCAACAGCTGAAAGACCATCTGAATGTCCAGTATGCTAAACACTATCACTATGCTAAATTCAAGTTTTATGCCCATGGTGATAAGGGCAATAAGCCCTAGGCAATGTCACACCTTATTAAGAAACACAAGTACTCGTCATACATTCACTCCATTCAGACGGGGCCTGGGGGTAAAGTTACTGAGACTAAAGATACAGCCCAGGCCTTTGTCTCCTTCTACCAGCAACTTTATAACTTGTCCAGGGACCCGTCATTGCCAGGTGCCTTTCCTAGGGCTGCTGAGATAGAATTTCTTTTATCTAACCTCCATCTACCTTGCCTTTTTGAAGAAGAGAGTCTTCAACTTGTTCAGCCCATCACAGCTGCCGAGATCTCAGCGAAATTGGCATCTGTGCTCCTGGGGAAGGTGCTGGGACTGGATGGGCTTCCATTCGGGTATTATTAATCCTTCTCCTCAATCCTGATCCCCAGGTTGGTTGCTTGGTGTAGCTCGCTCATGTCTGGAGATCCGCTCCCAAAACAAGCTCTCAACGCCACCTTTACCATTTTGCCAAAAGAGGGCAAGGATCCTGAATTATGCATCTCATACCACCCCATCTCACTTATTAATGTGGATGTTAAGATTGTGGGTGAAGATCTTAGCCCCCCGCCTTGGTAAACTTGTCCTGGGGCTTGTCCACCCAGAACAGACTGGTTTTGTTAAAGGTAGGGAGGGAAACCACAACTCAGTGAGGCTTATACATGCTATAAGATATGCATCCACCAAACATATTCCGCTAGTGCTACTTAGCACATATGCGGAGAAAGCATTCAACAGTTGATTGGTAATTTTTACAAAAGCTGCTATTGTGCTTCGGTGCCCCAATTTCCTTTGTCTGATCGGTTATGTCCCTATACAACCATTCGAGTGCTAGGATCAGAGTCAATGGGACTTTGAATGCTCCCTTTGAAATCTTCGGAACCAGACTAGGCTGCCCACTTCTCCCCCACACTATTCATATTAGTCATGGAGACTTTACTCCAGAGTATCAGAGAACATAAGCTGATTCAGGGCTTACAGGTGGGAGATGTAACACACCAGAATGCAGCTTTTGCAGATGACCTGCTAATACTGATTACTAACCCAGATATAGCCTTCCCACATATTATTGAATAATTGAAGAGTTTGGGGGACTCTCCAACTTTAAAGTCAACAACACTAAATTGGAAGCCCTTGATATCTCCGCTCCTCGAGTGGTAGTGGATGCATTGAGAAAGTCAAAACCATTTAAATGGCAGGCATCCCAACTGAAATACCTAGGAATCTACCTAACTAAAGGCCCATTGCTCCTTTATGGGGCGAACTATAGGCCACTAATTCGAGAGATTAAAAACATGCTATCCTCCCTTTCTATTCCTTATGTATCCAGGATGGGGCACAATAATTTATTACGCACATACAGTACAGACCAAAAGTTTGGACACACCTTCTCATTCAAAGAGTTTTCTTTATTTTCATGACTATTTCATGAGATTCACACTGAAGGCTTCAAAACTATGAATTAACACATGTGGAATTATATACATAACAAAAAAGTGTGAAACAACTGAAAATATGTCATATTCTAGGTTCTTCAAAGTAGCCACCTTTTGCTTTGATTACTGCTTTGCACACTATTGGCATTCTCTTGATGAGCTTCAAGAGGTAGTCACCTGAAATGGTCTTCCAACAGTCTTGAAGGAGTTCCCAGAGATGCTTAGCACTTGTTGACCCTTTTGCCTTCACTCTGCGGTCCAGCTCACCTCAAACCATCTCGATTGGGTTCAGGTCCGGTGACTGTGGAGGCCAGGTCATCTGGCACAGCACCCCATCACTCTCCTTCATGGTCAAATAGCCCTTACACAGCCTGGAGGTGTGTTTGGGGTCATTGTCCTGTTGAAAAATAAATGATGGTCCAACTAAACGCAAACCGGATGGAATAGCATGCCGCTGCAAGATGCTGTGGTAGCCATGCTGGTTCAGTATGCCTTCAATTTTGAATAAATCCCCAACAGTGTCACCAACAAAGCACCCCCACACCATCACACCTCCTCCTCCATGCTTCACGGTGGGAACCAGGCATGGTTTACCTTTTCTGCGTCGCACAAAGACACGTGGTTGGAACCAAAGATCTCAAATTTGGACTCATCAGACCAAAGCACAGATTTCCACTGGTCTAATGTTCATTCCTTGTGTTCTTTAGCCCAAACAAGTCTCTTCTGCTTGTTGCCTGTCCTTAGCAGTGGTTTCCTAGCAGATATTCTACCATGAAGGCCTGATTCACAGTCTCCTCTTAAAAGTTGTTCTAGAGATGTGTCTGCTGCTAGAACTCTGTGTGGCATTGACCTGGTCTCTAATATGAGCTGCTGTTAACCTGCGATTTCTGAGGCTGGTGACTCGGATGAACTTATCCTCCGCAGCAGAGGTGACTCTTGGTCTTCCTTTCCTGGCGCGGTCCGCATGTGAGCCAGTTTCTTTGTAGCGCTTGATGGTTTTTATGACTGCACTTGGGGACACTTTCAAAGTTTTCCCAATTTTTCGGACTGACTAACCTTAATTTCTTAAAGTAATGATGGCCACTCGTTTTTCTTTACTTAGCTGCTTTTTTCTTGCCATAACACAAATTCTAACAGTCTATTCAGTAGGACTATCAGCTGTGTATCCACCTGACTTCTCCACAACGCAACTGATGGTCCCAACCCCATTTATAAGGCAAGAAATCCCACTTATTAAACCTGACAGGGCACACCTGTGAAGTGAAAACCATTTCGGGTGACTACCTCTTGAAGCTCATCAAGAGAATGCCAAGAGTGTGCAAAGTAGTAATCAAAGCAAAAGGTGGCTACTTTGAAGAACCTAGAATATGACATATTTTCAGTTGTTTCACACTTTTTTGTTATGTATATAATTACACATGTGTTAGTTCGTAGTTTTGATGCCTTCAGTGTGAATCTACAATTTTCATAGTCATGAAAATAAAGAAAACTCTTTGAATGAGAAGGTGTGTCCAAACTTTTGGTCTGTACTGTATGTCATGCCCAAATTATTATATATGCTCCAGATGGTGCCCATTATTCTCAGCCAGTCATTCTTTTTTATAGTCAGATTCATCTTCTTCTCCTTCTTGTGGCAGAAAAGGAAACCCAGGATAGCCTATGAAACCCTCACCCTGCCCTGTTTCTATTAGTGGTTTGCCAGACATTCTGACTTACCTCAAAGCTATCCAGCTGAAGCGTTGGATCTCCTTGTGAGTCACTGGCTGTGGCACTTTGGGAGTGAACATGGAGTGTGCTGCACTAGGCAATCAACAACTGGCTAGCCTTTGGGGCCTGACTGTGCCCAAGATCGCGATATCTGGGTTGACGAAAGGAGTTTACTCTACTTTTCAATCCCTTAACAACAGCATTCCCCTCCTGTCCCGTCTGCCAACCCATCTCCCTGCCCAGTTAATACCATACTATGTCCTCCCTTCCTGCACCCACACGCCGAGCTTCTGGGCTAGATTAAAAGATAAATCAGTTGAGGACCTCCTAACAGAAATAGGCTCTGCGCAGAATGGTAACTTTCTAGAAAAAAAAAGGCCATTTTTTTAAAATCAATCCTGGAGGACCCCTTTAAGCAGCACATTGTATTGTTATATATTTCTATTTTAAGACAGGCATAGTTTTCTGCTGATGTAAAAATAGTGTAGGCATATCAATTATTTATTATTTGACCCCAAATATCTTGAGATAATTTCTATCTGCCTCTGACCAATTGATCTGTTTAGAAAGCATTAAAAAACTCAGAAAATACTTATTTTTGACAGCAGTAAATTATTTTATATTTGGCAATGCTGTACAGAATCTATTTATTCACATTTGGTCACAGTCTCCAATGGAGCTTTCAATCATATTTCCTTATGTGAGTTGTGTATACACACTATGGAAAATTCCATAGATTGTCAAATACCCAAGTATTGTAGAAAGCATGAGGAAACCAAAATAACTCAGGTAGAACATACAAGCATAATGTGAAGGGAGTTTCCTGCTGGGAACATAAGTGGTTTGAGCCAGAGGAGCCATAATTTTTTTGACAATGAACCAAGTCTATTGTATGATTTTCTATTTCCAGTTCTACAATATTGAAGTGCCAAACTTACCTTTCACCATAAAAATACAAAGTAATCTGCAGGCAGCATGTTATGGAACAGGAGGAGCTGAGCAGCTTGATATACAGTTTTTTAGGAAAAGATTTAGTGTAACCTATAATTTATATTCCTACTCAATCTGGGCTTTAGGGTCCAGGAGACAGTCCGGTCAGTGATTGACAGCTATCTCTGTATACACAGTCATGGAGGGAAGGCTGTCAATGACTGACAGAACCTCCTTCTGGACTTCAAAGAGCAGAATGAGCAGGAATTTACATGAATGAAATACAAGTTTTACAGAAGCTTTTCCCATAAAACCAAATATCAATTTGCTCAGTTCTTCCTGTTCTATAAAATGCTGCTCGCAGCTCAAAGACCATGTTGAATGTGACAAATTACCTTTAGCTAAAAAGGAGCTATTATGATTAGTGTTGAGCGTATGAATCGACTTTGATACGAATTTCAGGAACAATTTGATTTGCCGTGAAGCCGAAATACCTCGTATTTTGTGGTAACAAATAATTTTTTGACAGCCTCTCTGCGAGCATATGGATACAGTGAGTATGGTTTTTATTTTTTTTATAAACCCTGATTAACCCCTGAAAGGCCTCAATTTTAATGTCAGATGCCGCAATCAGCGATGAATGTGGCATCTGAGAGGTTCAATGACGGGGGGGCGAAGCGATCGCCATTCCCTGTCATTGCGCCCACTACATACAATGGAATGTGATTTGTGATGAAATAATTCATAACGAATCAAATTTCTTTGTGAAATTCGGCGAAGCAGCCAAATAGATTTTTTGATCACTTTTCTCATCTCTAAGGCCTCTTTCACACGGGGCGTGTGCGCCCCATTGCCCTATTGCGGACCGCATTTGGAGATCCGCAATACACGGGTGCCGTTCCGTGGGCATTCCGCATCATGGATGCAGACTCATTCACTTCAATGGGACCACAAATCTGGAGATGCGGAATGGTGCGGAACGGAAGCATGGAACGGAGACCTACGGAAGCACTATGGAGGTTTTCCGTAGGGTTTCGTCCCGTACTTCCATTCCACAAAAAGATAGAACATGTCCTATCTTTTTGCGGACCGGCCGGATTGCAGACCCATTCAAGTGAATGGGTCCGCGATCCGCTGCGGCTGCCCCACGGACTGTGCTCGTGCATTGCGGTCCGCATTTTGCAGGCCGCAGCACGACCACAGGGCACACAAGCCCATGTGAAAGAGGCCTAATAATGATAATAAGGAATAAGGTTTACTGAAGAGCACTTGTCGCAGAGATCAACCCTATTAAAACGCGTATACTGCCTGGTAGGCTGAATAAAATGATACTGTGAAAATCCATTGAAGGGGAAAAAAACAAAAACTTTTATTCTTTTAGAAAATTAGGGTTTCATCGCATCGAGGGCCATGGTCAGACCTGGAGAGCTGAGGAACTGGGGTGCACAAAGGGGCTAGGCTCCTGCTCCTTAGTGCACTGCAGCCATAAAGACTTTTGTATATACACAAGATAAAGGAGAATTAATGTCATTGCAGCTTTTGGAATTGCTAATTTTTTCCTAGCTCAGTTTAAACATGAGAAACTCTTGCTGAGTAAACAGCTAAGGAATTGTAAATTGAATTATTGAATACAAAGTTAATCTGACATATTGCAAAGTAAGACAAGCTCTATATAGATCGTAAACTTGAAATTGTCATTTAGCAATTTATGATTTTGACAGTCTGCAGATTCCCTCCAGTCCTCAACTAATTATATATCATTTGAACCTCTGATCATGTTACTTGCAGTACCAAGGTTGGCCACATGGTGTAATGTTAATTACCTGTAAGTTTATGGTTGGGTTTACATGTTCAAGCTTTGTTATGCAATTTTTCAAAGCCAGGAGTAGATTCACAAAGAGGAAGTTACAGTATTGAGGCCATGTTAAATGCTACTTCAAGCCCTCAAGGATACTCTGCTGTGGTATGGGGGATTGGAAGGAGCCTGCCATACAAGCAGTCTGGCAAATTATAGCCTTTAAACAAGCAGACTTTTGGTTAAAGGGGTTGTCTGGTTTCCCATACTGATGACTGACCCTAGGCAGGCTTGGACTGGCCCACAGGGGAATAGGCAGTGGCGTAGGTCACAACGGTCCCCCCCAGGAGATACGGAGTCCCAGTAAACAATGAAAGCGCTGCTTAAGCACTGTCTGCAGGCAGCGCTAGAGTGATTTACATACAATACCGGCTAAGTAAGTTCATTTTAGGCAAAGCCAGGAGAGGGAGTGGTCCCGCTCCCGTCATTAGTGTGTGGCAGAGTTGTAAGCTGGACATGGAGGTGAAGCTGCACGCACCTGCTGAAGGGAGTGAGTGAGGTGAGGCGGCATGACCAGCAGAGCTCTACGGAGCGATGGTGCCGGGTGGGTAGGAATGGGGACTGAATGGAAGATAGCAGCACTGCAGCCAGCATGAGCTTAAAGGTCTCCAGCGCAGGGGAGGCCTGACTGATGTGGAAGGGACGGCCACTCCTGCTACAGGCTGGAAGGCGGGCAGGGCCAGGGGCCCAGGACCTAGTTGCTAGTAGTCTGTGTATAGAGTGTCCAGTTTCTACTGGTTTCCCCAGATTGTGCTGGCCTGGGATGGGGCTGGGTTGTACTGAGACTGGGTAATAGTCACTGTGTGAGGGACACTGCTGTAATGTGGCTGTACAGCAAGTCACCTCAGTTTGGGGGGGTACACTGCCACTACCTTGCCTTCTGATGTATCCCTGTTTTAGAATTGACTTAAAGTGTCAACTACATTCACATGGATGTGGTGCCACAGGCACGGCAGCGCCATAGCCATGTGAACATAGCAGCCTAACTTTAAGTCAATTATCCCTTTAAAGGGGTTGCCTCATCATAGACAATGGGGGCATATCGCTAGCATATGCCCCCATTGTCTTACAGGTGCAGGTCCCACCGCTGGGACACGCACCTATATAAAAAACGGAGCCCCGCAAGGTGGTGGCTGGAGGACTCCGGCCCGGCCACCACCAAGCCAGCTCCCCATAGAAGTGAATGGGAGCGTACCGCACATGACCGGCCACTGCTCCCATTCACTTCTATGGGCTTGACAGAAATATACGAGCCAGCTCGGCTATTTTCACCGGCCCCATAGAAAATGAACGGAGGGCAGCTGCACATGCACTTATTGGATTAAAATGTATTTTCTCTTGAGATTTTAGTTCTGCCATGGGGCATGGTGGGTGTGCAGGGTTCTGGTGGTGTTACGAAACGGTATTGAGGGTAGGGGGGGGCCCAAACTGAACTCTTGCACTAGGGCCCATGAGCCTATAGCTATGCCCCTGGGAATAGGTGAATCTCCCAGTGGGCCTCTGACAAAGGTGGGCCCCCAGTCCCCTAGAACAGCATCTCAACCAGCCTACAGCCTACATTATTTAACAATCTACCCAGTTTATTATATTAGATGTGTCGGGTGGCTGAGATGACTTCTAGGTACAGAGGCAGGCCAACCAGTATCTTCTTCCCTCAGGGACCTAACTTTTCAAAGTTGTTGCAGGGACCCCATAATCAATCATCTTGAGCATCATATTGCTGCCAACCACTATGTGAGCAGGTAGTGTTTGTATGTAGCTGTACAGTGGGGCCACTGAATGAATTTTACTGGTGGGCCCTAGTCACCCCAGTTCAACACTGCCCTCAGGATTGATCATCACATCAATATCAGATCGGCAAGGCTTTGATTCCCGGCACTCCCGACGATCAGCTGTTTTAGAGGAGACTAGTACTCTTCATTGTCAAGTAAATAGGACTGAGCAGCTGGACACACTGGACAACCGCTGCAATGTCGATGGCATGCAGGTAAGCAATGAAAAGAATGCAGTTCTCGTATGAGCTCTGCTGATTGGCAGGGGAACTGGGAGTCAGACCCCCACCGATCTGATATTGAAGACTAGAGATGAGTGAAGTCCTGAAAAATTTGATACGGCTGCTTTGCCGAATTTCACAAAGAAATTTGATTAGTGATGAATTACTTAACCATGAAGCTCATTCCTCTGTATGCAGAGCGCACAATGATGGGGAATGGCAATAGCGGTGCCCTCCGTCATTGAACCCCTCAGATGCTGCGTTCATTGCTGATTGCGGCATCTGAGACAACAATTTAGGCCTTTCAGGGTTTAATCTGGGGAAAAAAACTCACCTTATTCATTTGCTCGCGTAGAGGCCGTTGTGGCTATTTTGATTGAAGACATCACACTGGCCAGTCATGGTGACATCATCACTGATGATGTCACTGCGCCTGGCCAGCACGCTGGTGTGGTGACCTCTTACATCACTCTGCTTGAGATTTTGCGTTGTTTCTCCAATGAAGATGGGCGCAACAGCCTCTTTGCACACAAATAGATGAGTTATGTATTTTCTATTTTTACTGGTATTTTAGGAAAAATAGATTTGTTACCACAAAGCCAGAACAAGATCCTGAAATTCGGATCAAATGCCACTTTGGATGCTTTGATTTGCAGACCTACCGTATCCTGAGCGTAGCTCATCAATATGGCAAACCAAAAAACGAATTTAACCAGTGATTAACCTGCTTTATCTTTAACCAGGGATTAACCTTCTTTATGATCTGTTGGTCATGCATAGATTGCTAAAAATATGTGTATGGAAAGGGGTGGAGGAAATGATAAATGTGGGGTGTCGGGCGCAGTCAAATGAAAAGTCTTTCCTCAGTTATGTTTATCTTTAGGGATGAAAAATGGGGCAGATTCTAAATACGAAAATAGGTACCAAGAGAGCTTGAACTGTTCCTGATTTTACCCCTTTACAGGCATCTTGTAGATTCCCATATTTAAAGCCTGTTTCACACTTGTGTTCTTGTTTTCCAGTATTGAGATCCGGCAGATGATCTCCATACCGGATATAAAAATGTTTCAGTTTAGTCCTCATGCATTGTGAATGGAAAAAAAATACATTCAGGATGCATCAGGATGTCTTCCGTTCCGTCAGCATTTTGTTTTGTGACCGGACAAAAAAACACTGCAAGTTGTGGTTTTCAGTCCTGTAATTAAAAAAAGGGGGAAAAAAAAACGGATCAGTCACTGAAAACAATGTAAGCCAATGGTGACAGATCCATTTTTTTAGGAGCCCATAAAACCGTCACCCCTTGACTTTTAATGCATTTAGTGATGGATCAATTTTTTTTCCGTTTTTCACACCACCGCATCCTAATGGAGCGGATGCGAAGTAAAAAACGGATCCATGCAAATGTGAAAGTAGCCTAAAGCAGCATAGTTTTATCAGGTTGTGATGCTGTAGTGAAAGAATGAGCCTGGCTCAGTGGCAACAGAGTAGTTTGTAGTTTTTATTTTGTGTAATGGCACCAGGCCCATAAAAGGCTTTATTAGTGGCAGACAATAATATACTGCGATGTACAGGAAAGCATTTTTAGAACAGAATAGTAACTTTGACTCAGCCATTATTTCATGTTTGCGCTTTTATACTGCACTTTGATTCTACGGGTAGCTGAAAGTTACAAATTATTATTATTTCCATATCCTACTCTCTAATTCATTCCTTACATCAAATTGTCTTGTCCACCAGCAAAGATGTCTCTAAGCAATAATCAAGTGAGGAAGGAGCTCGCTGATTGTTTGTCAATGGTGTACTTTTATTAGCATAGCGATCCTGGGAGGCATTTCTACCAGCCTGATTTTTTTTGCCCCCGCTGTCTTGCAGATTCATTTTGAGAAATAAATGATCCGTAATTACAATAATTTGTATGTTTGCAAATATAGATATAGTCATGCAAAAATGAATGCTGTGTCCAAACTTTAATTCAAACTGTGGTGGTTGTTTTATTTAACATAATGCAGAAGCCGATCACTGGTTCCTGTATCTGACCATATAGGTCTAGTGAGCTGTATTGCATCTCCATAAACTTACATTATCATACTGAAGCTTTTTCTATCAGATTCCATAGGACTGACATTCAAATACAACCACAGATTGTCTATTTGTTGCTGGTTTAAAATGCAGCAAGGGTGGACATTGACTATAAAGGGTGTCTCCAGCTCTGGAGGATCCAGAGCGTCCATCCATCAAAAGAACAGTTCAGTAAATTGTTTGAAAACTGTGTAATTCTTCATTTCCCCTTTGCAGTCACTGAAGTGGAATTGAACCATTTGTGCCAGGGTCCCACATAGTCTGCTGCTAATGACTGGAGGAACCAGCAGTAGGACAAGTGCTGGTCAGCTTATCATCAGGCTTTCCTTCTAATAAGTAGCGATTGTCTAAAGAGGATAACACCTTTAATACTGTGCCAGAGCAGCCGGCATCAACTGAAATATTCTGCATAAACTATGCATAAGACCTACTACAATTTATATTGTTATGTGTTTTATTGTTTGCTTCTGGCTGTAGTTCCAAGCAAGGAACGGTTAACAAAGGTTGGAAAGGAACAGAGCTAGCCACCCTGTTCCTCCCCATTTGATAGGAGTTGGCTAGACCTGCTCCCTGCCAAGACCTAAAGTTCCTGTCCAGAGACATAGAGGAGAGGAAGCAAACTGCAGAGCTCCTGCTCCTGTTACAAATTCTATAGAGAGAACTCCTTCATTTATCCACAAGTAAAGCCTTGAGACTCCAGAAATCAGCGTAAGCTGCTTCAACCTTCAGCACTGAAGACACTGCTTCGAGGTGTGGGATTACAGCCAAGCCACCCATCACCAAACTACCACTAGGCCAGTTACACCTAAGTGCTGAATTGCCACCAACCAACCTGCCTCCATATCCTTACTGGTGCCAGAGAAGTTTTTCACTTACAGCCTGCTGTGACTGCATCTATTTGAAGTTCTACATTGCAAAAAGGACTTTGTTACATTTAACTCTGGCCTTATTCTTCAGAACTATATCTCCACTGCACAGATCCCCAGGGAGCAATGGCCTGAGTGAGTACATTGTGACACAAGACTTTATCAGGGCAACTCCCACTCCAATCCGCTACACCAGCTTTTCAGGGGGTCGCTCCAAATGTACTTTTAAAAATAAGCAGATATCTCTGTACATATGGCCCATAAAGTATGCCTTTTTATATACTAAGTAGATGCTGTCACTTACACATCTCACTATTGCAAAGCAAAGAGCTAACAAGTGCTAAATGTCTACATATAGAAGCATAACCTTATGCATTTAGTATAAAACTGCCAACATGAAATCATATGAATGAAAGTGCCAAAAGAAAAGATATCCAATAAAAAAGAGGTATAGAACAATAGTAGCCAAATCGTCACAAAATAGCAATTTAAAGGAGCATCAAGCCTAGAAACAAACGGTAAAAGTAAACAGAAGATAATACCCACTGTTCTTGACACAAATACTGGTCTGAGTGTCTGAGGGAGTCACTGAAGTTCATGTTGCCTTTTTGCTTTTCATGTAGGAAGGGACATGGTGACTTTCTATTGTCTAATATTCTCCATGATCAGATGTATGACACTACTCTGTTGTTTAAAGGCTTGGCCAATCATTTTATACATTGATTAACTATTCCTGATGCCCTAAGACTGGTAGAATGTGAAGGAACACAGCCCAAATGATAACAACTTGAAATGGCCTTGCGGTTCGGCCGGCGGTTGTTTTGCACATTCGAGATTATACATACATATAGTGATATTCACATATGCCATATTCTTTTGCATTGTGCCGAACTTTGACCCATGACACATCCATCAGGTGGGACAGGAGAGCCAATTGAGACAATTAAGCACATGGACACACCCCCACCCTATTACAGAACCTGATCTGGCAGCAATTTTACATTCTGTGTTTTGCCAGTGTAGGGAGAAGTCTCCCAATATCACGATCGGCGTAACTGTCACATACGTGACACGGAGGGAGGAAAAGAGGGAGGCCCTGCCCTAGTGAGAGGGAAGGTGGTGACCCCTGACTCACCTTGCGACTGGCGCCTGGCTGCCCTGTCGTCCCTAGACGGGTTCCTCACCCGTACGCCGATCACGTGCCTAAAACCCTGGCTTTCCCTAGGATGAGCCCTAGATAGTGAACAGGGCGGTGGGAACACTAGTCCGCACCACTAGCTCTAAAGGAAAACACCAAGGGGAGGACAGACAATACAAACTAAACATATAATCCCAGGAGGGCAACAACAGGAGACAACAAAAGCCCAACAGGGATCCGGAGGGTAGCACTCTGGAACAACAACCAGATTCTCAGCTCCAGTGGGTCAGCATAGATGTCCAGGCAGGAAGCTCTATAACTGGCAACATGAGAAGTGTGAGAGGAGAATATAAGGAGTTTGGGAGTGGCAGACAAGAAACAGCTGAGGAGGAGAAGCTACGGATCCCTGAGTGAGACAAAAAGGATAGCAAGGCAAACACAGAAAACAAACACTAAGAAACACCGTGATCTTTAGACATAGAGCGCGCAGCCACCCGCTGCGACTTCCTGACCCCGGGTATAACGGAGTCAGACGTGGCTCTTGACACCCTCGTGACACCCATAATGATAACTTCCCCTTTCAATGTCATTTTAGCTATTTCATTAACTAGTAGATCATCTAATTCTTTGACTTGGCTAGGTGGTCTATATATCACACCTACACGAGTTACCTTATGCTTATCAAGCTGCAAGGTAACCCAAACTAACTCTAAATTGGTCTTGCTAACTTGTATTAAATTCGATTTTATGCTATCTTTCACATACAGGTCCACCTCTTCCCCTTTCTTGCCTTCTCTGTCTTTCCTATATAGAGAGAACCCTGGTATTGTTATATCCCAGTCATTACTCCCATTGAACCATGTCTCAGTAACAGCCACTTAATCTATATTCTCAGATGCCATTATAGATTCAAGTTCATTAATCTTATTCCCTAAACTACGAGCATTTGTAGACAATACTCTGAGCTTGTCATTTCTTAACCTATGTGCTACTGGCATCTTCTGGCATTGTTTCAGGGGGCAGTCGGACTGCTGGATTATCAGTCTTTTGCCCCCCTTTCCTAGTTTAAATGCTCCTTAGGAAACACTTTGAACTGTTCACTGAGGACATTCGTTCACTTGAGAGAAAGATGCAAAACATCTTTCTTGTACAGTTCTTTCCCATTCCAACGAGAGCTAACATGATACACAAAGCCACCATTCACCAAGCCATACATTAAAATTCTTAATGTGCATCTTCCTATCATGCTGAAGGTTATGCACAGGCAAAACTGCAGTGTCACCACCAGACATCTGAGAAGCTCTGTCAGACGTCCTCCAGAACCTCCTGCTTGAGGTTCCTTTTGTTTTGCTTTCGTTTTCTCAGCTCGTTAGCCTCTCTCAGCTGTCATGTAGTTGCACTGATTGCATCCCTTTAAATCCCTTCCCATACTGCATCACTTTGCAGTTTATACAACTTCCTGGAGTGTGTGCATGCATGCTGGATGCTACTACTGAGTCTTCTACAGATAAGTTTTGTTCATTCATTTGTGTTTTCCTGTTTGCTGGATCCCAGGTGACCCTGACTCCCTCCGTATCAAGTGTAGGGAGCCGGTGGTCGTGTCCCCTCACTATTAAAGGGTGTTCAGGTGTTATACAGTCAAGGAACGAGGATATGCGATCATCTACCATTGAGATTTTTGCATAGGCTGAGCAGTTAGGGAGAGAGCCAGGTCTGTTGCAGGGCTTTCCCTTTGATTCCTTATTTTTGGATCCAGTCAGTCGGATCTTCATTTTGTGTCTTCTAGTTTTCTGTACACCTTAAGTGACATTATAAACCGCCAAAACCGTCTTAAGCATGAATCCGGTTTCTACCTTGATTGACCGCATGCAGGGTCTTTCACTGGAGGTAGCAGATCTCCGGAAAACTGTCTCTCAGTTTGAGGTGACCGTTTCTGCTTGCGTTCATGGAATTTGTTCTGAGCCTAAAATCTCGCTTCCGGATACGTTCTCCGGGGGTAGTGAGAATTTTGTTTGTTTTAGAGAGGCTTGCAAACTCCATTTTCGCCTACTTCCCCATTCCTCTGGTGATGAGGAGCAGAGGGTGGGGATCATCATCTCACTGCTAAGGGATAACGCTTAGTCCTGGGCCTCTTCGCTGCCAGTGGGGGCACGGCCCCTCTGTTCAGTGGATGAATTTTTTTTTAGCCCTGGGTCAGATATATGATGATGCGGATCGTATTGCTCTGGATGAGTCTAGACTACGTCTTTTATGCCAGGGTAAACAGTCCGCAGAGATATACTGTTCAGAATTTCGGAGATGGGCAGCTGATACTGGTTGCACTTCGAAGTCAATTTTGCCATGGTCTTTCAGAGGGATTGAAAGATGCATTTGCCTTTCATGAGAGACCTACCTCCTTGGACTCTGCCATGTCTCGGGCCGTTCGTATTGACAGGCGTCTTAGAGAGAGAGGAGAGATAACTCCTTCCTGTCATACTCAGTCCAAGGACAGTGCGGCGGTCTCATTCAGTGCACAGGGGTCTCCATCGCTCTCAATCCCTTCTGAGCAGGAGCCCATGCAGCTGGGTTTGCTTGCCTCTGACAATAGAAGATTCAGCTCTCATAGAGAGGTTTGTTTCTGTTGTGGAGGTATAAATCATTTGGCAAATGTTTGTCCCTCTAGGAGATTCAGGCAGTTTTTTGAGCGTAATAAAGAAACAAAAAAAAAAAATCCTCTAAAAACTTTCCATCTGTTACTATTGGCAAGGTTGATGTGGAAATTGAAGGTTTTCCATTTGCTTGTAGTTTCCGTTTTGTCCTACCTGCCAGGGTGGCGCTAGAGAGCAAGAACATTTTTTTGTGAGATTTTTGTAGATAGTGGAGCAGCTGTCAATCTCATTGATAATCAATTTGCTATAACTCATGGTTTCCAGGTATGCACTTTGCGAAAGGATATACCTGTTTTTGCTATTGATTCCGTTCCACTTTCTCAGAAATCGCTAAAGGGCATAGTTCACAATATCCGTTTGACTGTGAGTGATACTCATGTTGAGGATGTGTCATGTTTCGTCCTTAGCGGGTTGCCTACTCCTCTAGTGTTGGGGCTACCCTGGCTCACTAAACATAACCCCACCATTGATTGGCAAGCGAGGCAAATAAATGGTTGGGGTGACTTTTGCAGAGAGAATTGCCTCACGACATCTGTTTCTGAGGTTTCTACTAAGACTGTACCATCTTTTCTCTCTGAATTTTCGGATGTGTTTTCTGAGAGTGGTGTTCAGGACATTCCCCCTCACAGGGAGTACGATTGCCCTATTAATCTCACCCCAGGCGCCAAGCTGCCTAAATCTTGTTTATACAATCTCTCCCAACCTGTAAGGGTCGCCATGCATGCTTATATCTCTGAGAGTCTGAGAAAAGGACACATACGACCATCGAAGTCACCTGTTGCTGCTGGTTTTTTCTTTGTTAAGAAAAAAGATGGTTCTTTAAGACCATGTCTGGATTTCAGGGAGCTGAACAGTATCACAATTCGTGACCCTTATCTGCTTCCTCTGATCCCGGACCTGTTTAACCAGATTGTTGGGGCTGAGGTTTTTTCCAAGTTGGATCTAAGAGGGGCATACAACCTGGTCAGGGTCAGAGAAGGAGACGAATGGAAGACGGCCTTCAATACCCCTCAGGGCCATTTTGAGAAATTGGTTATGCCTTTTGGTTTTATGAATGTTCCAGCCGTCTTTCAGCATTTTGTGAACAGCATTTTTTATCATTTAATGAGGAAATTTGTATTAGTGTATCTAGATGACATTTTGATTTTTTCTCCTGATTTCAAAACTCATAAGGAACACTTACGTCAGGTCTTGCTCATCCTGCGGGAGAATAAATTGTACGCTAAACTGGAAAATTGTGTGTTTGCGGTTCCAGAAATTCAATTTCTGGGGTTTCTTCTCTCCGCTTCTGGTTTTCGCATGGACCCCGAGAAGGTCCGCGCTGTGCTTGAGTGGGAGCTTCCTAAGAATCAGAAGGCACTGATGCGTTTTTTTGGGCTTTGCCAATTATTACAGGAAGTTTATTTTGAATTATTCCTCTGTTGTTAAACCACTCACTGATATGACTAGAAAGGGGGTAGATTTTTCCTCCTGGTTGGTAGAGGCGCGTAAGGCCTTTTCTAATATCAAGGAGAGTTTTGCTTTCGCTCCCATCTTGGTACAACCTGATATTTCTCTGTCCTTCATAGTTGAGGTGGACGCTTCTGAGGTGGGTGTGGGTGCAGTCTTGTCTCAGAGTCCCTCTCCTGCCAAATGGCGAACGTGTGCCTTTTTCTCGAAGAAATTCTCCTCCGCAGAGAGAAATTACGATGTGGGAGATAGGGAGTTGTTGGCCATCAAGTTAGCTTTTGAGGAATGGCGCCATTGGCTAGAGGGAGCCAGACACCCTATTACCGTGTTTACCGACCATAAGAATCTGGCCTACTTGGAGTCAGCCAAGCGCCTGAACTCGAGACAGGCCAGATGGTCTTTGTTCTTTTCAAGGTTTAATTTTGTTGTCACGTTCCGCCCTGGGGTTAAGAATGTGAAGGCGGATGCCCTGTCACGTTGTTTTCGTTTTTTTAAAGGCTCTTTATCCTGAATTGGAGGCAGAGGTTCAGGTAGCCCAGTCAGAGGCTCCTGATCTTTGTCCTCCTGGGAGGTTGTTTGTGCCTCTCGCTTTAAGACACAAGATTTTTAAGGAGCACCACGATACTGTCCTTGCTGGGCACCCGGGGGCAAGAGCCACAGTGGATCTCATCGCTCGGTGGCCGGCGCTTCGTAAGTCGGTTGAGGGTTTTGTGGCAGCTTGCGAGACCTGCGCTTGTGCCACAGTCCCTCATTCACGGCCATCAGGTCCTCTCCTTCCGTTACCCATTCCTTCCCATCCTTGGACACATCTGTCCATGGACTTCATTACGGACCTGCCTCGTTCCTCGGGGAAGACTGTGATTCTGGTGGTGCTGGACCGTTTTAGCAAAATGGTGCATTTCATTCCTTTTCCTGGCTTGCCCAATGCTAAGACGCTGGCGCAGGCATTTATTGATCACATTGTCAGATTGCATGGTATTCCTTCAGACATAGTCTCTGATAGGGGCATGCAGTTTGTTTCCAGATTCTGGAAGGCTTTCTGTTCTCGCTTGGGGGTTCGGTTGTCATTCTCTTCTGCTTTCCACCCGCAGTCGAATGGCCAGACAGAGCGTGTCAATCAGTATCTGGAGACATATCTGCGCTGTTTTGTGGCGGAGAATCAGGAGGATTGGTGTTCTGTTTTGTCCCTTGCTGAGTTTGCTTTAAATAACCGTCGTCAGGAGTCCTCTGATAAGTCACAATTTTTTGGTGCATATGGGTTTCATCCGCAGTTTGGGACATTCTCTGGAGAGGGGTCTTCTGGTTTACCTGATGAGGACAGATTCTCCTCGTCTTTGTCATCTATTTGGCAAAAGATTCAGGATAATCTAAAGAGCATGAGTGAGAGATATAAGCGTGTGGCGGATAAGAGACGTGTGCCTGGTCTGGACCGGAATGTTGGTGATCTGGTGTGGTTGTCTACTAAGAATATCAAATTGAAGGTTCCCTCCTGGAAGTTGGGTCCTAAGTTTATTGGGCCTTACAAAATCTTGTCTGTCATCAATCCTGTTGCCTACCGTCTTGATCTTCCTCAGACTTGGAAGATCCATAATGTTTTTCATAAGTCCTTATTAAAACCTTATGTCCAACCCATTGTACCCTCGTCCTTGCCTCCTCCTCCAATTGTGGTTAATGGTAATCTTGAATTTCAGGTCTCTAGGATTGTGGATTCTCGTGTTGTCCGCGGTTTTCTCCAGTACCTCGTTCATTGGGAGGGTTATGGTCCTGAGGAGAGGATGTGGGTCCCAGTGAAGGCCACTCGTCTCATCAGGGCTTTCCATAGGTCTCATCCTGAGAAGGTGGGCTCTGAGTGTCCGGAGTCCACTCGTAGAAGGAGGGGTACTGTCACCACCAGACATCTGAGAAGCTCTGACAGATGTCCTTCAGAACCTCCTGCTTGAGGTTCCTTTTGTTTTGCTTTCGTTTTCTCATCTCATTAGCCTCTCTCAGCTGTCATGTAGTTGCACTGATTGCATCCCTTTAAATCCCTTCCCATACTGCATCACTTTGCGGTTTATTCAACTTCCTGGAGTGTGTGCATGCATGCTGGATGCTACTACTGAGTCTTCTACAGATAAGTTTTGTTCATTCATTTGTGTTTTCCTGTTTGCTGGATCCCAGGTGACCCTGACTCCCTCCGTATCAAGTGTAGGGAGTCGATGGTCGTGTCCCCACACTATTATAGGGTGTTCAGGTGTTATACAGTCAAGGAACGAGGATATGCGATCATCTACCATTGAGATTTTTGCATAGGCTGAGCAGTTAGGGAGAGAGCCAGGTCTGTTGCAGGGCTTTCCCTTTTGTTCCTTAGTTTTGGATCCAGTCAGTCGGATCTTCATTTTGTGTCTTCTAGTTTTCTGTACACCTTCCGTGACATGCAGAGAATGAAACAGTTGATGCAACCTCCCGTATATCATTTCCAAGTGTGCGAAAAGCTTCCTCCACCTTTTAAACCTCATTGCAAGCCAGATCACTTGTCCCAAGATGGACAATAACATCCACCTCCCTTTCCTGCTTTGCTTGCCTAACAATATTAAGGATACGTTGTCTATTCCTGCTAGCGGTTGCACCAGGGAGACATCTCACAAAACCATTTTTCTCAAACTTCACACCTCTTATGATAGAATTGCCCACCAACAGCTTCTTACTATCAGTCCTCACCTTATCCTTTTGTCTTTGGCTGCAGTCTTGCATACTTTAGGCATGGGAGATGATTGTTCCTCACCCACTGTGCCTGATCCATCCTCCATGTTGCTCTTGCTCTCTGAAAGTGCTGCAAATGAATTATAGAGAGCCACAGACTGTGGGACATGTCTTCTATCAGCAACTCTAAATCTACCATAACCTGCAGTAACCCATCTTCCATTTCTAGGGGGCCTCTGTGGCAGTGGAGTGATATAGCTGCTTTCACAAATACTGCTTTTCTCTAGGGACTTTGGCACAGGGTCATTTTGAAAATAACAGGTAGAGGAAGAGGCAGGTCATTCTGCAGGAGCCTAAGTGGGAAGTTGGAGAAGGTGCGTGCGATTACGTCAAAGGACGCACCAGAGTTGATTGAGTGGCTCACTCAGCCTTCTGCTTCTGCACCCTCCTCATCCTCTGTATCTGCGCCCTCCTCACTCTCTGCTGTTTGCACACGAAAGACACCATCACCACCACCACCACCTTAGCCCCTCCACTCGATTCAGAGGAATTATTTTCCCATCCATTCCCAGACCTTACCGATGCGCGGCCATTCTTGGCATTGAATGAGGAAGAGGAGGTAGCAACGGCCGCCACCCATCGGTCTGACGGCAGTACCCAGATCAGCCCAAGCAGGGTGGTCCCCACTGTTGCTGCCTACTCCGAGATCGCTAATGTCAATGGTGGTGAAGGCGACGATGATGACGTGTCGATGGATGTCACGTGGGTGCCCACAAGAGAGGAAGAGGAGCGGAGTTCAGAGGGAGAGATGGGGAGGAGAAGCAGAGAGAAAGAAGACTGCAGATGTATCTGGAGTGAGCTATCCACCATGCATGGTTACATATTGCGCTCCCATCTACGTGTTAGCTCCTGACAATAATGTTGACATCTGCAGCCTGTGCTGTCAACACATAAGTTGCGATAAGCCCAACACTCACCTATTGACGACCGCCATAAGAAGACACCTGGCCTCCCATCACCGAGCCCAGTGGGAGCAACGCCGTCAGCACCCACAAAGGCACACTCCCAGCTCTCCATGTCCAGCCTCTTTTCCTTCTCCTCTCTCCTCCCATTTGTCCTCCACTCCACCTTCCACCATGCCATCGTCATGTTCATCTGGCAGAAGGCAGGTTTCGGTGGCCTTAATGTTTGAGCGTAAAAAGTTAATGACACAGGATAATCCTCTTACCCAACGGTTGACCGCTGGCTTGTCAGAACGGATAGCCCGCCAACTATTGCCATATACACTGGTGGACTCGGAGGCCTTTAGAAAATTTGTTGCCATTGGCACACCGCAATGGCAAGGAAGGAAGGAAGTATTTCTCCCAGAAGGGCATCCAGAGCTATATGGACACGTTCAGTGGCAAGTGAATATATCTCTGGCACACAGTGTTGGTGCCAAAATACATCTGACCACAGGCACGTGGTCTAGCAAACACGGGCAGGGAAGGTACATAACTTTTACTGCACACTGGGTGAACCTTCTGACTGCCATCAGGCATGTAATTCATGGCACTCATGTGAATTTGGTGTTACCGCCACAGATTGCATGCAGGCCTGCCACTTCTTCTCCTCCATCCTCTGTCTCCTCCTCAGCTGACTCCTCCTTTTCCACTGCTACCGCCTCTTCTGCTGCACCCCCCAAGCTCCCCAGAACCTATTCGATGTGCCAGGTGAGATGTTGCCATGATGTGCTGCGCCTGTTGTGCCTGGAAGCCAAGAGCCATACCGGTCCTGCACTGCATTCAGCTCTGCGGTCACAGGCTGATCAGTGGCTAACCCCGCTCAATTTGACAGTTGGTAAAGTGGTGTGCGACAATGGTGCCAATCTGCTGAGTGCACTGAAACAGGGCAAAATGACATACGTGCCGTGCATAGCATACGTTCTGAACTTAGTCATGCAGCGATTCGTTGCCAAATACCCCGGCAGGGCATGAAAATCTCTGGCCATTTTAGAAAATCTTACACGGCCATGGCTCGCCTTGCTGACGTTCAGCGGCGACACCACCTGCCTGTCAGATGTCTGATTTGTGACAGCCCAACACGCTGGAACTCCACCTTGTATATGCTTGATAGGCTGCTCCAGCAGCAACATGCCGTTAATGACTACTTATGCAAACTCTGCAGCAGGACAGGTTCTGGTCAGCTTGGGTTTTTTTCACCGCACCAGTGGCTGCACATGCGTGACACATGCAGACTTCTGTGGCCATTTGATGAGAACACCCAATTGGTCAGTCGCATCCAGGGCACCATCAATGACATCATACCTTACGCCTTCTTACTGGAGCAAGCATTGCGTTGTGTCATTGATCAAGCCGAGGAGCAGGAACTGGAAGATGAGGAAGTCACAATGCTGAATGAATTCCTGGGGGGGGGCTACTCCATCTGAGACAAGTCAGCAGGAGTGTGAAGCAGAGTCAGAGGAGAATGGTGGCTGGAGGGAGGAGGAGGATCAAAAAGAGCAGGCTTTGAGGGGGACTTAAACCATTGTAATCTTACCGCGCTTGCAAGAAAAGGGCAGTTTGAAGATGTGTTGGTCACTTTGGATATGAGATCATTCTTACAGCCAACCCATCGACAGCCGCCCTCTGGATTAAGCCTCAGGGAATGCCCCAACCGACAGGTGTCCGACTACATAGGGTTAACGGCCGATATGTACGCTCTGAGAAGCGAGGAACCCCTGGGCTACTGGGTGTGCGGGCATTACCTGTGGCCAGAGCTGGCACAATTTGCCATGGAACTCTTGGCTTGTCCCTCGTCAAGTGCCTTGTCCGAAAGAACGTTCAGCACAGCAGGGGGGATAGTGACCGATTAGCAAACTCGCCTAGCTCACAACAGTGTGGACTACCTCAGATTTCTAAAAATGAATGAGGCATGGATGTGGAAGAATTCAACACCTGTGACGACCACGTGTAATTTAATTTCCTCAAGCCAGTCCACACATATCTGCAACCACCCAAAACAAAGAATGGTCCTTGTCTTATGTATATACAGCGGCATAAAAGTCCTTTTCTGTCAGGTGAATGCCTAATTTTTGGGGCCTCTAATCCACTGGCCTACAGTAAAATTGTTATTCTCTGACCACCTAATGTTCCTCCAGCCACATCATCACTTGTTCTTTTCTGTCAGGAGAATGCCTAATTTTTGGGACCTGTACTCCACTTGCCTACAGTAAAATTGCTATTCAGTGACCACCTAATGTACCTCCAGCCACATAATCAATAGTTTTTTTTTTGTCAGGTGAATGCCTAACTTTTGGGGCCTGTACTGGCCTACAGTAAAATTGTTATCCACTGACCATCTAATATACCTCCAGCCACATAATCACTTCTTCTTTTCTGTCAGGTAAATGCATACATTTTGGGGCCTATACTCCCGTGGCCTAAAACAAAAAAATTCTAGGCTCCAGCAGGGCACATTTTTGAGAGTTTCCCTTTAAGACGCATAGAAATGGCCCCTGATTAAAATACATATTATTTGTGGGAATTTTTGCCATTGATCCCCCTCTGGTATGTGCATGTTGTAGGACTATTTGTGCATTTCTAGTAAGCATTTGGCGGCTGCAAATATGACCTGAAGGTTTCTCAGGTTTGCCTGCCATAAAATTGAATGGGGCACGCCGCAAACTCGCGGTTCACGATCATTTGATCGCAAACGCTCGAACGCGTTCACGATACATGCCCTTTTTGAACGTGTTTGGGTTGTTGAACTGCATAAGCAGGGTCTCTCACAGCGTGCCATCGCTGCTGAGCTGGGACGTAGTAAGACAGTCATTTGGAATTTTTAAAATGATTCTGAGGGTTATGGAACAAAAAAGTCAAGTGGAAGACCCCAAAAATTTCAGCAGCACTGAGCCGGAGGATCTAATTGGCTGTCCGTCAAGACACTGGACGATCCTCGACCCAAATTAAGTGGTCTTAAACTTTTGAACAGAACTATATCAGCATTTTTATCAGTGTAGTGACTTTCATCAGTGAATTTGACTTGAGCTAAAACCAAGTAAACCATGTGTTGGTCTAAAACACAGAACAGGTTCAAATCTTTCCATTATATTTTATTTATATGTAGGCTCCACTTCTGGTTTTGCCCCAGATTCTGTGATGGAATTCACTGATCAATCCACTGTGAACTAGTCCTTACAAGTGAACTAGTCCTTACAAGTGAACTAGGCCTTACAAGTGAACTAGGCGTTACATGTGAACTTGGCCTTACATGTAAACTTGGCCTTACTCAACAGTAATTAATCACCAGCCATTTCTTTCTGTGGCAGTCTCATAGCTACATCACGATAAGTAAGGTCTAAAACCATTATGAGATTATCAAATTCACAGCCACCTTTTGAATTTGTATGATAAATAAATCCATAATCCATTAGTTCTTTCATCGTTTTCGCCCTATCTCTCTGGCCGCTCTTTCAGTTTATCATTTGCCAGCTCTACCGCTCCTCCTCTCCCTCTTCCTGTTGGGATTCCTCAGGGCTCATTCCTTGGTCCTCTCCTCTTTTCTCTTTACACAGCTCCTATGGTACTGGAAACCAAATCTGCAGTTCTATCTCTATGCCGATGACACCTAACTACACGTTTTAACCCATGACATCACCCTGCTGTACTACAGAACACTAGTGACTGTCCGCTGTCTCTAACATAATGACTTCTCTCTATCTGCAACTGAATCTTTTGAAAACTAAACTACTGGTGTTTTCTCCTTCCACTAACCTACCTAAACCTGATATCTGCCTCTCAGTGTAGCACTATCATAACTCTGGGGCATCACGCCCGTTGTCTCAATGTTATGTTTGACACTGAACTTTCCTTCACCCCCTATATTCAATATCTTGCCTACCTTCAGAATTGTTCCTCTAAACCTAATCTATCGGTATCCACAGTATCCACCACACCCCATGCACTCATAAACACTACAGATATCGGCTGGTGACTGGCTCCAGTAGCTTTATATCTACTCCCCTAATGTGTTAAAATGGTCGGACCAGGGGCGTAACTACTATAGCGGCAGACCATGCGACTGCTATGGGGCCCATGGCACCATGGGGCCCAGTCTTAGTTGGGATTATCTCCTCTTATACTGGACTTGGTCAGTTTTAGCAAATGAGACAGTCATTGAAAAGGGTTTAGGCAGAAACCCTTTTGTCCAGTGTGGGGGGCCTGGTTTGATCTTTACTTCTCTATGTACGCCACCCGGTCAGACCATTGTATAAAAGAAGGACTTTTACCTATTGTGTAACCTTTTGTGTCACCTCCATATCCTCATAGATCTTCTTGCAAGCAGACCCCTTATTACTCTATTTTAATTGTTCACATGTCTGTTACTGTGTTATTTATGACTGTTTGTACATGAAACCCCTGAAGCGCTGCAGAATATGTTAGTGATATATAAATAAAGATTATTATTATTATTTCGCAAGCTATGGTATAATGAAGAAAGTGCAGAGCACAGCAGAGTGATACCCGAGTGACTGGAACATAAAGTGGTAGAGACAAATGGCTGCTCACTTTATATTGTGAGAAGCCACAACAGCTGTTGAAATGATGTGCAATAGTACAGTAGGTGGACTTGCTGCTTGGTCGTATGGATCTACATAGAGGTGGGATGCAATCCATGAACAGATGCATGGAGAGGTGAAGACAAAAGGGGATCCTGGACCAGCGCTTTCCAATTTAAGCTTCTTTTATTCAAATAGCAAGAGTAAAAATGTCCATATGGCGTGTTTTTAGGGTCCAGCCCCTTCCTCAAAGGTTGGACATCTAAATGACCAGCATTTGAGGATGGGGCGGGACTGAAAAACATATCAAATGAACATTAATATCCCACAGTACTTCACAACCTTTTTTATACAGACCCCCAGTTCTGCCAGGCAGAAACTCCCACGTACAACCAAAAAGTTGCCCTCATTATTTTCTGATTACTGAGGCACTACCGTTCGCTTGCATATGATTGCTCCAGCCAATCACTGACCACACATAAGGACATGGCCTTCTGTATGGCTCAGTGACTAGCTGGAGCAGTCATTTGATGGTACAGATTATGGATTTAGCAAGATAGAAACTGATCACTTTAGGACCATAGGATTGGTGGTCCTTGAGGGGTAAATGATTTACCTGGAGAGTATGGGCTTTTTTAAATTAAGTTATGCAATTATTTTTTTTTTTTAAATAATCCCTCACTATGATCAAAACTTGTTGGACTTCTAACTCTCATGGGCTCCAGTTGAAGCATATGGAGAGTGCAAAGGCTGGAATTCAGGCCCAATAGACGAGGTGGTATAAATTCCTAAAATAGGATTTCCCCTTTAACCAATCTTATTTAGCATGAGGTCATACACTTTAAAAGCTGCACTTTTCTATATAAATACATATGTAACTTATTGTTCGCATAGAGCTTTTTGGGTGGTCATTTTTTATTTAAATGAACAAGTCCATATTGCTTTCTTGAAATGAAGCAAAATACCAAACATATATCTCTAATGCAGCTATTCCACCAAGAGCCTGCATCGCGATGATAAATTGTAAAATGCCTGCTTCACATTACAAGCCCATACATTTTATAAAAGTATCCTACAGATATTGAAGAAGTCTGGATTTATTCAGTAAAGAAGACTGTACAACACATATATTATATTAATAGGAGCAGTCCTTCAGTGTAATGTCCGAGCAGAGATGGATTACTACGGCAAAAGAAGTCCTATGTTCTCTGCTTTCTCTAGATGAATGTACACTTTCTTTATGTAGTGCTTCCTTTTTCCCTTAAAGCAATTTTCTAACCTGCTGAAATGTTATCTTCATAGTTAAAGTTTACAATGAATTTAATCTGTTTCTATTAGGAAAGTGTGACCTCCTTAGATTGGTCTGGTTGGACTCCGTTGCTTTGGTTCAGGAAGGATGGAGGGGGGGGGGGGCATTTTACTAAAGATCTGAGTTTTACATGCCTGTCTTAGCAAAAACCTTGCACACACCTCTTAATAATTTAGTTACATGTTCTGCTGTCCATGCACCAGGAGCTGGAGTCGATTTCTGGTGTAATATGCTCCAGTTTTCTGCACCACAGGCAGAAGCCCCATCTTTGGAAAGGTCATGGGTGTCAAAGCAAAAAAAAATGCAACAAAATGTGTGACTTTTCGACATCAGAAAACTTGTGCAAAACATTAATACAGTAGATGGCTCACAATGTGTATTAACTTGTATCTGACATGATTACTTCTATCCCTCAAAAAGGCACAGGTAATAGGCAGTGAAACCATGTTAACATTATCAACATCATCAATGGTTGTTCATCATGTGAGGAATACCGTACCCCGACTGACATCGGACATCAACTACGTCGAGCTCATGAGATACGGTATGGTCACTGGTTACCAAGGCGTGACGTTACACCCTCCTGGAGAAGCAGGTAAGGACAGAGGGAGCCTTTTCACTGCCCCAGTGAAACTGTACTTCCTCAGCCCGGTAAGACGGCCACCAGTTTTTTGTTTGATATAAGCCCGGTCCGCTAACGGGATTATATAGGGTAAGAAACCAACCCGCAGTAGTGTATTACTAGGCCAAAACACAGACATGGGGATTCGTGATCGAGATACAAGACAGCACAAGATTAAATTATATATTTAATTGTCATAAGGGCTCACTAGGCAATACACTATACACACAAGGAAATATACAGTGGTCTGAGGTTACAAATACAGGCGGTATGGTACAAAGAGGATTAAACAGAGCAAAAGTCAGTTTACCAGATGGATGAGTTCTTTTGGGTTGTGATGAGTGCTTTGCTGTAGTCACATGGAGGACAGCGATGTCAGCAGGTTGCAGGTCCCTCTAAACACATGGCACGATGGGACCCTCCTTCAGAAAAAATATCCGCCCGCTTGCTGGTACACGCCTTTTAACCTATAGCCGGCCTCTCCCCTCCTGGCCTCAGGGAGGGGTCCACTCCCGCTCCTCTGGTCTGGCAGCAAATGACCAACAAAACCCTTTAGGGTTCATAGCTCCAGACCAGAAGGTCACAGGGACATGGTTCTGGGACCAACAGACCTGCTGGGTTCCGGCTACAAGTAGAGTCCAAGCCTGGTACCATTATGTGGTTTCTGTGGGGAGATATATAAATCTCCCTTCCCTGGCCTCACACCACCAAACTAGGACCACGGACCTGTTCATCGTGGCCACAGGAACACAAATATGTATCAGGTTTATGCCTGTGATGGACGGGCGATTCATAATTTCTTATGAACTGCCAGCTCCAATATGTCTGATAATTCTAATTGAACTGGGGACTGGCCTAGACCCACTGCAGAGAGGTCTTCTGTCACGGATGTAGTAGGGGAGAACACCAAAAGACAACAAGACGGAAGGGAAAAGACACTAGGCCTCACCGCTAGGGAAGGAAAAGGGTCACCACCTATGAAACCCTGCTCCTGGCCCTAACTCCTATCCGTATGGGCACCTCTCGATGGTAGAGATGCCCATACACAGGAACCTAGAAAACCCTGGTGGCCCTCAGATGCCCTAGACTTAATGACAGGGCAGAGACAACTCGCTCCTTCCCTGGTGAAGGAACCAGCGTCTCACTGAGGCCTAGTAAACAACAGGGGGGGGATACAAAACACAACAAGTGGAACACTTAACTTCTAAGGATGATCAGGACTTCAACTAGAACCACACTCCAGCTCTTCCAACACCAAATGAAGCTATCCAGAGCAAGGAGTGATGGGTGAAGTCAAACTAAATAGGGGGAGATAAAGGTCACATGATCCACACCTGAACAGGAGGTGTGGATATACAAGCAACACACAGAGCAGATAATCTTTCAGACCTTCTCAAACCTGTCACCGGTGTGACAGTACCCCCCTTCTACGGGTGACCTCCGGGCACCCAGGTCCAACCTTATCAGGATGAGCTCTGTGGAATGCTCTCACCAGACGACTAGCATTAACATCAGTTCCTGGAACCCACATCCTCTCCTCTGGTCCGTACCCTCGCCAATGAACGAGATACTGGAGGGATCTCCGGAGAAATCGGGAGTCCACAATCCTGCTGAGCTGAAATTCCAAATTGCCGTCCACCATGACAGGAGCGGGAGGTAAGTAGGACGACTCAACAGGTTTAACACATTTTTTTAACAACGATTTATAAAATGCGCTATGGATTTTTAATTCCTGAGGAAGTTCAAGACGGAAGGCTACAGGGTTAACAATGGCAGTGATCTTATATGGACCAATAAATCTTGGTCCCAACTTCCAAGAAGGTACCTTAAGTTTAATGTTTCTTGTAGATAGCCACACAGAATCACCCACTCTCAGGTCTGGACCACTCATACGTCTCCTGTCAGCCACACGCTTTTACCTGTGGCCCATCTTTTCCAGGTTATTTTGGATTTTCCACCAAATAGAAGACAAAGAAGAGGAAAATCGTTCCTCCTCAGGAACAAGAAAATGTACCAAACTGTGGACAGAACCCATATGCCCCAAAAAACAACGACTTATCAGTTGATTCCTGTCTATGGTTATTTATAGCAAACTTAGCTAACAACAAAAATGAAGACCACTCTTCCTGATTCTCTGAAACAAAACATCTCAAGTAAGTCTCCAGATTCTGATTAGCGCGCTCCAACTGTCTTCTCTTCAAAAGCCGAAGAGAAGGACAATTGTACACCCAGACAACTACAGAACGCTCTCCAGAATCTGGAAACAAACTGAGTCCCTCTATCGAACACCACATAAGATGGAATGCCATGTAGTTTCACGATGTTGTCGACAAACACCTGCACAAGAGTTTTAGCATTGGGTAGACTAGGTAATGCAATAAAGTGTGCCATTTTACTAAAACGATCAACAACCACCAGAATCACAGTCTTTCCTGAAGAATTCGGTAAATCCGTGATAAAATCCATGAACAAATGGGTCCAAGGTCTGGACGGGATGGGCAATGGAAGCAGAGATCCGGAAGGCCGAGTATGTGTCACCTTAGCACGTGCACAGGTACCACAGGCTGACACATAGTCCTCAATACACTTACGCAACCCCAGCCTCCAGAATCTGTGAGAGATGAGACCGATAGTCGATCTGCTTCCAGGGTGCCCAGAAAGCACCGTACAGTGATGTTCCTCGAACATCTTGTGACGTAATTTGGGGGGAACAAACAATTTCCCCTGATGACAAGAGTCCAGAGCATCCTCCTGTGCCTCCAACACCCTGGCCTCGAGATCAGGATAAAGAGCAGAAATAACTACCCCTTCAGATAAAATGAGACCAGGGTCATTAGACTCACCCCCCTTCCAGGAAAGCTACGTGACAAAGCATCCGCCTTGACGTTCTTAACCCCAGGGCGGTAAGTGACGATGAAGTTAAATCTGGTGAAAAACAATGACCATCTGGCCAGCCTTGGGTTCAGTCGCTTAGCCGACTCCAAGTAGGCCAGATTCTTGTGATCCGTAATTATCGTAATAGGATGAATTGCTCCTTCCAACCAATGCCACCATTCCTTGAACGCCAACTTAATGGTGTCACACGGCGACATCAATGGCCAGCAATTCCCTATTCCCCACATCATAATTCCTTTCAGCAGTCAAAAGTTTTTTAGAGAAAAATGCACATGCGCGCCATTTACTGGGTGAAGGACCCTGCGACAATATTGCTCCTACCGCAACCTCTGAAGCGTCAACCTCAACAATAAATGGCTGAGACACGTCCGGTTGCACCAGAATAGGGGCCAAAGCAAAACATTCTTTCATAGCAGAAAAGGCCTGTAATGCCGCATCAGACCAGATAGAAATATCAGCACCCTTCCTAGTCATGTCTGTTAAAGGTTTAACCACCGATGAATAGTTCAAGATAAATTTACGGTAGTAGTTGGTAAACCCCAAAAACCGCATAAGCGCTTTCAGATTTTTGGGTCGATCCCAGTCCAACACGGCACGGACATTCTCGGGATCCATACGAAAACCTGAGGATGAGAGCAGATAACCCAGAAATTGCACTTCCTGTACAGCAAATACACATTTTTCCATCTTAGCATACAACTTATTCTCTCTTAGGATCTGTAACACCTGTCTCACATGATCCTAATGAGTCTCCATATTAGGCGAATAAATTAGTATGTCATCAAGGTATACAACGACAAACCTCCCCACCAGATGATGAAAGATGTCATTGACAAAGTGTTGAAAAACCGCAGGAGCATTGGTTAACCCAAAGGGCATGACCAGGTTTTCAAAATGACCCTCAGGGGTATTAAATGCGGTCTTCCGCTCATCCCCCTCCTTGATCCTTACCAGATTATATGCCCCCCTCAGATCCAATTTAGAGAACACATTGGCACCAACAATCTGACTAAACAAATCCGGAATAAAAGGAAGGGGGTAAGGATCACGGACGGTAATATGATTGAGCTCACAGAAGTCCAGACATGGTCTCAGGGTACCATCCTTTTTCTTTACAAAGAAAAATCCAGCAGCCACTGGGGACTTGGATGGTCTAATATGTCCCTTTGCCAAACACTCGGTGATATACTCTCGCATAGCCTTTCTTTTCAGGTTCCGAAAGATTATACAAACAAGATTTGGGCAATTTAGCTCTGGGAATAAGATGGACGGGACAACCGTACTCCCGGTGAAGAGGCAACTCCTGATTACCACTCTCAGAAAACACATAAGAAAATTCAGAAATGAACGAGGATACAATTTTAGTGGTAACTATAGAGAACGATGCATTAAGTTGTCCATGCAAAAATCACTCCACTCAAGAATCTGTCTCACTTGCCAATCAATGTTAGGGTTATGTTTGCTTAACCATTGTAAGCCCAACACCAACGGAGCAGGCAGACCCTCCAACACATAACAGGAGATAGATTCCTGATGCAAATCACACACTCTTAAATGAATGTCATTCACTACCTGCGACAGGCATTTTTGGGCGAGAGGTGCTGAGTCAATTGCAAAGACAGAAATACTATTCTCTAATGCATTAGTAGTCAACCCCTGAATGCCACTAGTGCCAGTTTATGTGGCATATTTGTGTAAAGGGACACCACGCTGGACTCAATCCATATATAATCATTTTTCCATTTAAAATTTGCAAAGGATTGTAAGACCGATCTGGTGTCCTTCAAAAAGCCAGGGATTAAAGGAACCAATGGCTGTAGGAGGGAATCAACCCACTCTGAGAGTGGGTAAACAGGCAGAGATCGGGAATGGGAAGTCACAGCATACAATAGATCATCTTTACAGGACTAGACAAGCTAGGAACCTTTTGCTCAGGCATCTTCCCACGGGGAAGAAGCCCTATATACACTTGTCATTAGCTGGGAACAGATTAGCACGTCTGTGTACTGGCCTTTTAAGAGCTGAGAAGTGCCTACCCTAATAGAACAAAAAACAGGAATCCAGCTGGGATGGCTACTGGTGGCCTGCAGCATGGAGCACTGGGGAAAGTGATCGTGCCTGCCAGAACAGTGGGCACCAACCACCAGCTTCACGGGACGCCTATTCTGTTCAGTTTGACATTGTAATATCATCAGGGACAGAATTTAGGGAAAGCACATAGAGCACCTAGTGGACCTCCACCACACATACTCCCTACCCAAATTGGTAATTGCAAACCATTTTAAAGCCCACAACTGGATCCATTTAATGATACAACAATTCACACAATATTTTCTATAGGGGGGAAGCATATTCTACCCCTGGCAGTCAATGTTTATATGGGTAATGTAAAAGTTTTTGGCTTCTGGGGAAACAGGGGTCCCCTGATGACTGTTTGCCAATGTTATTGAGGAAAAAAGAGGCAGGGAGGTGGGCACACATGTTCATATGGCCGATTTCACACACGGATATCAGTGCGCATTCCATGTGGAATCCACAAAAAATCTATATCCATGTGATCCAGGTCATGACTTGGGGGAAAGTGGCATTACATTTGTGCTGCAGATTTTCAATTTTACATGCCATGGATGCACACATGGATTCAGCCTTAATTTAATGGGGCTAAAGTCCATGTGGCTACCTGTTTGTAGTAACCATGCAAAACCCAGACAGAAAATTTGATCAGGCAGCTGCACAGGAATTATCCCCATAGATTGGGGTCAAATGGGTCAGCCTTTGATTTCTGCCATGGATTCCACTGTAAATGTTTTACTGGAAAAATCGGCATTTGTGAACATATCCTAAGAGAGTCCCATAGAGTCTACAGGGTATATGTGCATAAGCACTACCCTTTTCTATACATGACAGCTATAGGGAGTCAGATAGGTTCTAGGTCCTAAAATGACAAAGGGAGAACCCGTCAACCTGTATCCAGCCTTAAAGGGGTTCTCTGGGAATTAGGAAAATGAAAATACTTAAATATTATTTTATTAGAAATATATTCCCAAATACCTTTCACAAGTTATAATAGCTTGTTTTGTATGTGGAGCAAGCAATCATTAGGATAAATAAAATGGCTGCTGCCCTATTAGTACACATAAATCCTGTCCTAATCACACAGGAGGACAAGTTACTTCAGAGCAGTGAGCTAAAGAGCTGCCTCATCTTCTTCTATGATCCTGAATACAGTTTCTAATATGATCTTCAGCTAAATCTTTGTAGAAATGGAGTTCATGAGGAGGCATGAAGTACAGAGAGGAGGTTGGGGGGGATGTGGATAATGTGCATCAGCACTTGTATGCAGTCTCCATTACCACAGTCTGCCCTGTACTTCATATCTCCTCATAAACTCCATTCCCTCAGAGATTCAGTTAAAGTTCTTATAATCCGTATTCAGGATCATAATCCCTGACAAGTAGGGGAGGAGGATGAGGCAGCTCTTTACCTCAGTGATCAGAAGTAACATGTTCTCCTGTATGATTAGGACAGGTTTTGTGTGCATTAACAGGATGGCGGCCATTTTTTTTCTCCTAATGATTGATCCCTAAACAAAATGAGCCATTATAACTAATGAAAGGTATATGGCAATATATTTTCAATAAAGTAATATGTAAGTATTTTCATCTTCTAAATTCCCGGAGAACCCCTTTAAATATCATCATAGCTTTGGGAGCGGTGCTGAGAATATTCTTGTTTCTTCAAAAGATCTCTGCACTGATTCTCCGTGGGTAGAATCCGCCCTATTCAAGCATATATCAAGCATGTTTGTTCAATTCTCTCCTCTTATATTGGGAAACAATATATAAAAATGTATATTTTATTGTTCATTCAAGTAACAAATAATTCCATTTCACTGTGCAGCTCCAGCTTTGCTTTTCTCTACTATTAAGGCAGACTTTTCCACTGTGAAATTTTTATTCTTTATAGAATATGCATTGCAATACTGATCCATAATCTGCAAAATAGATGCAGAAAGGTTTTCCTGGGACATAAAAAAATGTAAAAATCTAGGTGTGGAGCTATGTACAAGGCAGAAATTCATCATACGGTACTTTTCTCAAGGTTTGCAAATGAGGCCTATGGCGTAAATTGGGACACGGGGGTCTTACGGTGAATCACAGTCTGCCTTTTATGACATGCTACGCATTTAAGAAGTGATCTGCTTGTTTTATTCCAGCTTTCTGGAACAATATAACAGATTAAACGAGATTAAAGGAGTAGACAATAAAGGGATTTTCATGCAAGAGACGTCAGCAGCAGCAGTTTGCCTGAAACACCAGCATTGTCCATCTGAATACAAATTGGCGATGTTTGCAGGCCCGATTTACACTGGAGATATTAATAGAATTGTTCCACAGCTGCTGTGCTGCAGCCTTACAGTCCTAGAGGTCCCCGCACAGCTGTGACAAACCAACTGAGATGCTCCTTGGATTCCATTTCTGCATGTCTGCCCTCAGCGCCTACTGGCACCGATGAAGCTGGAGCTAACAGGGGCATGGGTTAAACGCAACAGCCTGCTGCTGGAATTAATGCTGCAGGGTACAGACAATTCATCTTCCTCTGACAAGCCATGTGAACAATAAGAAATTGTCTAAAATATCTATAATATTGGTAAAAAATAAAGAGACTGTGACTATGTCTGAATCCAATGTGACACGTCTCATTCCCCTACACTTGCAGAGCAATCTGGAGTGCCAGAAGCACTTGGCTAATATAATCCTGAAGGCGACAGCTAACACTGAAGTTCAGTCAATGCTTGCCTACTTGTCGGTAAATATATGCATGGTCACATACATGGATATTGCCGCTCATGCTTGCTAGTTTCATGTACATTTCTATGAAATCTAGTTATTCTTAGTCAACTCTCCATCATGATGGTTGCACTCAATCTCAACCGAGGTCACGAGCTGTGTTACATATACCTAGGTGGGGTCATTGGCATGTTGATTGGGCAAATTGAAAGATGGAAGTGAAGAACGATGTTGAAAATTAAATTGTGAAGTTACAGATTGCTTGGCCTTGAGGTGTCCTGTTCTTGTCTTTTTATTTAAGTTTTCGCTCAATAGTTCTCGAACTAAACCTTTTTAAATGAATCTCACACCTGGATAGCTCCCTTTAGGACATATTCACATTTGTTTTTTGCCTCTGTACTAAGTCAGCAGCTACAGTAGTTGTTACATGTCATTTTGACTAACTTCTGATATGCTATAGTGTCACATCATAAGTTTTGATTGCTGTGGTTTGGGTGTTGAGAACCCCACCATTCACTAGGGTCAGATGTTTTCAGTATTTTGGATCTCCTTGGAGAAACTTGGGAAAGGTATGTGGACAGCTCACTCAATTTTTGGTGGGGGTCTAAGCACCTGAATCCCCACCAAGAAAAAACTTCTGATTATCACTATGACTTGTCAGAAGTTTATAAAAATATGTACCCTTTAGGAAGTCATATTCACACTGTGTGGATTTCTGTTTCTTTTTTTAAACACCAGTATGGTCTATTGCAGGGATCAGCAAACTTCGGCACTCCAGCTGTTGTGAAACTACAATTCCCAGTATGCTACATTCATTTCTGTGAGAGTTCTGAGCAGAGCAGAGCAAGTATGCATGCTGGGAGTTGTAGTTTCACAACAGCTGGAGTGCCGGAGGTTGCCTACCCCTGGTCTATTGGTATTGTGCCATGCACAATGTTGTCCTCTACACTGTACCATTGGGAAATGCATGGTCAAATCTCTTCAAAGTTTTTGCTGTGCAGATGGTGTGCAAGATAAGAAATGACACTATCCAGGTTCCAAGCATTACAATATGGTCAATTAATGGTAATTGTATGGCTCTCTTTTCTACCATTCATTACTTTTGTGGATATATAGCATATGTGGCGAAAAGGGGAAAGGCGCTCATAGGGTAGAAAGTTTTGTTCAATTTATAAAAAAGGTGAAGAATAGTAATTATGCTCACCTTTTGGTGTAGTTCGATCATAAACAAATCCACTTAAAAGCCGTCACCCATTGCTTTCATTCTGAAATCTGATCCATAGTTTATAGGGAACAGATTTTTGTGCACACAGATTTAAAATGCAGTTCATGGGTTGGGGGAAAGTGGCATTACATTTGTGCTGCAGATTTTCAATTTTTCATGCCATGGATCCACACATGGATTCAGCCTTAATTTAATGGGGCTAAAGTCCATGTGGCTACCTGATTGTACTAACCATGCAAAACCCAGACAGAAAATTTGATCAGGCAGCTGCACAGGAGTTATCCCCATGGAATGAGTCTAAATGGGTCAGCCTTGGATTTCTGCCATGGATTCCACTGTAAATGTTTTACTGGAAAAATCAGCATGTGAACATATCCTAAGGGAGTCCCATAGAGTCTAGAGCAGGCATGGCCAACCTGCGGCTCTCCAGCTGTTGTAAAACTACAACTCCCACCATGCCCTGCTGTAGGCTGATAGCTGTAGACTGTCTGGGCATGATGGGAGTTGCAACAGCTGGAGAGCCTCAGGTTGGCAATCCCTGGTCTAGAGGGTATATGTGCATATGCACTATCCTATTCTATATGTGGCAGCTATAGGGAGTCAGATAGGCTCTGGGTCCTAAAATGACATGGGGGAACCCATCAACCTGTATCCAGCCTTAAAGGGACACTGACAGGCCCAATTAGCATATTTAGGGAGATATATGTCAGTACAGGTCTTATAAAGTCTATTAAAATCATCTAAGTATCCCCCCTGTCTACCTTATAAATACCAAAATATAAAGTTTTATAACCTGCTTGTCCGGTCACCAATCTGCCCAAGGGGCGGCGTTTCATCTCAAAATGTGCCCAGCCAGCCGCTCCCAACTGCCGTTCTGAAGCCCCGCCCAGCTCATCAATATTCACTTATATTCACTTCGCTGGGCGGCGGCTACAACTCCTGACCCAAGTGCTCGGCGCATGCGCATCAAGCAGAGGCTGCAGCGCTCTGTACGCAGGCGCGATGTGACCCCGGCCGGGCGCATGCGCTGAAGATTGGATGGAGGACGTGCCCAGAGGATTGAATGAGCCATGCGCAGGATCTTGAGTCGGGAGAGTTGTAGCCGCCGCCCAGCGAAGTGAATATTGATGAGCTGGGCGGGGCTTCAGAACGGCATTTTGAGATGAAACGCCGCCCCTTGGGCAGATTGGTGACCTGGACAAGCAGGTTATAAAACTTTATATTTCGGTATTTATAAAGTGGACAGGAGGGATACTTAGATGATTTTAATAGACTTTATAAGACCTGTACTGTCATATATATATACCTAAATATGCTAATTGGGCCTGTCAGTGTCCCTTTAAAAGGGTTCTCTGGGAATTAGGAAAATGAAAATACTTAAATTTAAACTTATTTTATTATAAATATATTCCCAAGTACCTTTCATAAGTTATAATAGCTTGTTTTGTCTGTGGAGCAAGCAATCATTAGGAGGAATAAAATGGCCGCTGCCCTATTAGTACACATAAATCCTGTCCTAATCACACAGGAGGACAAGTTACTTCAGAGCAGTGAGCTAAAGAGCTGCCTCATCTTCTTCTATGATCCTGAATACAGTTTAGGCAAAACACTAGTTTAGGTGTGTGTAGGCAAGTGGTCGGTGCTGCCGGTATAGTTCAGTCCTCGTTTGTGGAGTTGCCAGTCCTCCGAAGGAATGATACAATAGAAGACAGAAATAGAGTGGATAATTGGGTCCACCAATTTTGATTCCTATTGACTTCCGTCAGCGCCAGGAGGTGCCTCGCCTCTTGTCGTCTGCAGAGAAGCAGAAACAGCTAAACAAATCCATGAAGCTATACTTAAAAAAGGAGCGTCGCAGCTCCAAAATGTGTTGTCATCCTTTATTTAAATAAAAAATAATATTCTCCAAGTTACCGAGGTCGTCTATTTGTGCCAGGAGGTATTAAAAATCGGCGGACCCCATTATCCACTCTATTTCTGCCTTCTTTTGTAGATATATAAGCTGCAATGTATTTCTAGCTATTTCTAAACCCAAAATCACAGTTTAATAGGATCATTTGTGCCCTTTTGCTCAGCTTGGATAGACACATTACATGTGTCCTTATTGAAAATTAACATGCCTTGCTGATAAGGTCTCTTGAAGAATCATTTAGGGATCCATGTGATATTGGATGGGGTAAGGAAACAAGTAGAGACAGATGTAATAGGAACAATGCCTTCTTGTACTGAACTCACATGAAGCAACATATTTGACAGTTACAAAAGTCTTACAGGGGGCAACAGGCTTAGTGATTACAGTCTCAAGCGGAGCACC